>NC_134356.1:7610349-7735349 GCF_048569485.1 Anomaloglossus baeobatrachus | reverse complement strand
ACCCCGCTGCGGCTGAGCACCTGCGAGTAATTGAACCGCTCCTCTGAGTCCGGGCGCTGCAGGTCTCTTTGTGACCAGGTTGCAGTTTTCAGGTCGTCGGATATATGGACGTGGTTCTCGGCTGTGTTGATGTCTAGTAACAGGTCGGTAATTTCCTGCTCGTAAATCCCTCTCTTTATACCGGTTATCATGTCAGATAGTCCAGAGTGTAACATTGCAGAGATCAGACCCATGTCCACATTGCGGACCGCACAGAGGCGCGCCTCTGCTCTAGGATCTGTACAAGCGTCATATTCCATCTCCTGCAGTGGTCCGTTAGAGGTACGCAGCTCCTGCATGGGATGTAAATCTCTGCACAGCTTCTCCTTCTTGACCTCCAGCTTCTGGATCAGATCAGAGACTGACATAGACGCCTGCTCTTCTTGTCTGGAGATCTCGCTCAGGATCCTCTCCTCCAGGAGGTTGAGTTGACTCCTGCTGTTACTGAACAGGATGCTCATTCTTCTGGTGATATCCTCAGCTTTGGCTTTTTCTGCCTCCATGTCTTCATGGAGGTCCTGGACTCTTTGCTGAAGCTGGTCGTTTTGTTCCTCCACGACCTGGTGTAGGTTGCATTTCTCCTCTGTCTGCAGGTGTTGGTTTTTGTTCTCGGTGCAGTCATATCTCAGGGCTCTCTCATGGAAGACACATTCTTGTAGACCCATCATGACCTTCTCCTCCGTTTCTGCTCCTAGTTTCTGGTCCATGCTTGATTGGACATTTTGCTTCCTACGGACTGAGTGATTGGAGTCAGCCATAGGGGCTTCATGATCATGATCTGACCAGTTATTGATGGACTGTAGACTCCTCTCCACATTGGCCACCACCAGTGGATTGTTCAGCTTCAGACATTGATAGACTGTTGTTTTATCAGTGTTGCCCCAGCTCTTGACATGTCGGTAAAGTTCCCTCATCTGTTCCTGGGTGGTGTCTTTATACTTCACGAGGTCATACTGCTCGTCTGTCAGGAGCTTCATCTGTCGCAGGTCATCCATGGCTGGCACCACCATAGTGATGGCCTGGATGAGGCGGCTGATGTTCTCGTCCAGGGCGTGTCCTGTTGGGATGACACATTGAAAGACCAATTAATGAAATGTCAGACACAGGGGCCTCACTGAGGGTCTCCATCATGGACAAACGAAGGGACCCTCTACTGCTGTCAACATTTACTAACTTTCTGCTATTTCCAATAAAACAATGAAACAAGAATAATAATGTACCGTGTTTTTCGGACAATAAGACGCTCTTTTTAACAAGAAAAACTGCTGCTAAAAAGTGTGTGCGTGTCTTATAGTGCGGAGACAGCTTCAGTGATGGAAGAGAACGCTGACCGTGTCCTCCCCGATCAGAGAGCTGCCCTCCATCCATCCTCCTGCCGCACACTCATCTATGTGATCGGTGCAGAGCAGGAGAGGAAGTGGCCAGGACCCGAACAGACGGCGGCTGCAGGAGCCGAGCAGCTGAAGGACCTTCTCATTGTTTACCTCCAGGACCTTTCATGTTGTGTGACTGATCACAGAAAAGGTCCTAGAGTTAATTGTGTGGAGGGTCCTTTGGTTATTGCAGCCTCCATTGAGATCCTGATCAGAAACTGCAAGATGTAGTAATGTAAAGTGTGTGTCTGTGTGCATGTAGCAGAGCTGGTCTGTGTGCATGTAGCAGAGCTGTATGTGTGTCTGCGTGCATGTAGCAGAGCTGTATGTGTGTCTGCGTGCATGTAGCAGAGCTGTATGTGTGTCTGCGTGCATGTAGCAGAGCTGTATGTGTGTCTGCGTGCATGTAGCAGAGCTGTATGTGTGTCTGCGTGCATGTAGCAGAGCTGTATGTGTGTCTGCGTGCATGTAGCAGAGCTGTATGTGTGTCTGTGTGCATAAAGCAGAGCTGTATTTCTATATATGTGCATGTGGAAGAGCTGTGTGTGACTTTGTACATGTAACATAGTTGTGTGTGTGTCTAGATGCGCATGTAACAGCAGTGTGTGTGTCTATATGCGCATGTAGCAGACCTGTATGTGTGTCTGTATGCATGTAGCAGAGCTGTATGTGTGTCTGTGTGCATGTAGCAGAGCTGTATTTCTATATATGTGCATGTGGAAGAGCTATGTGTGACTTTGTACATGTAGCATAGCTGTGTGTGTGTCTATATGCGCATGTAACATATCTATGTTTGTGTCTATATGCACATGTAGCAGACCTGTATGTGTGTCTGCGTGCATGTAGCAGAGCTGTATTTGTATATATGTACATGTGGAAGTGCTGTGTGTGACTTTGTGCATGTAACATAGCTGTGTGTGTATATATGTGCATGTAGCAGAGATGTATGTGTGTCTGTGTGCATGTAGCAGAGCTGCATTTGTATATATGTGCATGTAGAAGTGCTGTTTGTGACTTTGTGCATGTAATATAGCTGTGTGTGTGTGTGTGTGTGTGTGTGTGTGTGTGTGTTTATATGCACATGTAGCAGAGCTGCTTGTGTGTTTGTATGTGCAAGTATAGTCCACCACTCGAAAGAAAGGCACTCCTGGAATAAATTCATCTTTGGTGGTCAGATAGGGTCGAACCCCATAACTCAAAAATATTCAAACCCGGCCAAAAATTGATAGAAGATTCAAGAATATTAATTAAGAAGCAAAAATGTTGTGCAAAATGACGTTTTGGTCACTTGACCTTCCTCAGATTCACACTAAAACATTAGTACAGAACAAAAAGGAATAAAGAAGACAGTCCTAATATCTCAAAAATACGAGTACATTATGTGAGATAAACCACAATAATGTCACATAACAGTCCAAATTTTTTTTTTACAAAGATTTTCTGTGATAAATTACAGACATTATTGTGGTTTATATCACATAATGAACTTGTTTTTTTGAGATATTAGGACGGTTCTTTATTCTTTCTTTTCTGTACTTATGTTTTAGTGTGAGTCTCAGGAAGTTCAAGTAAACAAAACTTCAATTAACACAACATTTTTCCTTGTTAATTAATATTCTTGAATCTTCCATCAATTTGTCTGATGTATGTGCAGGTAGTTTGCATGTAGCAAAGCTGATTGTGTCTATATATGCGCATGTAGCAGAGATGTGTGTGTCTATATATGTGCATGTAGAAGAGCTGTGTGTGTCTATATATGTGCATGTAGCAGAGATGTGTGTGTCTATATATGTGCATGTAGAAAAGCTGTGTGTAGCTATATATGTGCATGTAGAAGAGCTGTATGTGTCTATATATGTGCATGTAGAAGAGCTGTGTGTGTCTATATATGTGCATGTAGAAAAGCTGTGTGTGGCTATATACAGTGCCTACAAGTAGTATTCAACCCCCTGCAGATTTAGCAGGTTTACACATTCGGAATAACTTGGCATTGTGACATTTGGACTGTAGATCAGCCTGGAAGTGTGAAATGCAGCAAAAAAGAATGTTATTTCTTTTTTTTTTTTTTTTAAATTGTGAAACGTTTATTCAGAGGGTCATTTATTATTCAACCCCTCAAACCACCAGAATTCTGTTTGGTTCCCCTAAAGTATTAAGAAGTATTTCAGGCACAAAGAACAATGAGCTTCACATGTTTGGATTAATTATCTCTTTTTCCAGCCTTTTCTGACTAATTAAGACCCTCCCCAAACTTGTGAACAGCACTCATACATGGTCAACATGGGAAAGACAAAGGAGCATTCCAAGGCCATCAGAGACAAGATCATGGAGGGTCACAAGACTGGCAAGGGGTACAAAACCCTTTCCAAGGAGTTGGGCCTACCTGTCTCCACTGTTGGGAGCATCATCCGGAAGTGGAAGGCTTATGGAACTACTGTTAGCCTTCCACGGCTTGGACAGCCTTTGAAAGTTTCCACCCGTGCCGAGGCCAGGCTTGTCCGAAGAGTCAAGGCTAACCCAAGGACAACAAGGAAGGAGCTCCGGGAAGATCTCATGGCAGTGGGGACATTGGTTTCAGTCAATACCATAAGTAACGTACTCCACCGCAATGGTCTCCGTTCCAGACGAGCCCGTAAGGTACCTTTACTTTCAAAGCGTCATGTCAAGGCTCGTCTACAGTTTGCTCATGATCACTTGGAGGACTCTGAGACAGACTGGTTCAAGGTTCTCTGGTCTGATGAGACCAAGATCGAGATCTTTGGTGCCAACCACACACGTGACGTTTGGAGACTGGATGGCACTGCATACGACCCCAAGAATACCATCCCTACAGTCAAGCATGGTGGTGGCAGCATCATGCTGTGGGGCTGTTTCTCAGCCAAGGGGCCTGGCCATCTGGTCCGCATCCATGGGAAGATGGATAGCACGGCCTACCTGGAGATTTTGGCCAAGAACCTCCGCTCCTCCATCAAGGATCTTAAGATGGGTCGTCATTTCATCTTCCAACAAGACAACGACCCAAAGCACACAGCCAAGAAAACCAAGGCCTGGTTCAAGAGGGAAAAATCAAGGTGTTGCAGTGGCCTAGTCAGTCTCCTGACCTTAACCCAATTGAAAACTTGTGGAAGGAGCTCAAGATTAAAGTCCACATGAGACACCCAAAGAACCTAGATAACTTGGAGAAGATCTGCATGGAGGAGTGGGCCAAGATAACTCCAGAGACCTGTGCCGGCCTGATCAGGTCTTATAAAAGACGATTATTAGCTGTAATTGCAAACAAGGGTTATTCCACAAAATATTAAACCTAGGGGTTGAATAATAATTGACCCACACTTTTATGTTGAAAATTTATTAAAATTTAACTGAGCAACAAAACTTGTTGGTTTGTAAGATTTATGCATCTGTTAATAAATCCTGCTCTTGTTTGAAGTTTGCAGGCTCTAACTTATTTGCATCCTATCAAACCTGCTAAATCTGCAGGGGGTTGAAGACTACTTGTAGGCACTGTATGTGCATGTAGAAAAGCTGTGTGTGTCTATATATGTGCATATAGCAGAGCTGTGTGACTATATGTACACATAAATACACCAAAAAATATATGCAAGCCAAGTTATGTAATTCATTTATCAACATCTTTATTATTCATTAAAATACATAAAATCGAATGGATCAACCCAAGTGACGGATGGAATAAATGAGGAAAGCCTGGCACCTGTAATCAATAATGCTGGACCTATGTATATTGGTAACAAAATATATTGCTCCCAAAGAACCAATCTAAGACCATATGCATCAAATATCCCTATCTATAATAATAAGTAGTATGTAATATATTCATATCTGTAGGGGGATTATATCCACATTACCATCATGCATAGCAATATTACCGATGGTCCAAGTACGTAATGGTGCCGCGGCCTCCCACAAACACACTGACGCTCGTTTCGCAACTACCGTGCTTACTCCTGGACGAAGCACGGTAGTTGCGAAACGAGCGTCAGTGTGTTTGTGGGAGGCCGCGGCACCATTACGTACTTGGACCATCGGTAATATTGCTATGCATGATGGTAATGTAGATATAATCCCCCTACAGATATGAATATATTACATACTTATTATTACAGATAGGGATTTTTGATGCATATGGGCTTAGATTGGTTCTTTGGGAAAAATATATTTTGTTACCAATATACATAGGTCCAGCATTATTGATTACAGGTGCCAGGCTTTCCTCATTTATTCCATCCGTCACTTGGGTTGATTACAGAACTTGTCTTGCATATATTTTTTGGTGTATTTATAGAGATTTGTGCAATAGGGCCATCCATACTAATATTGTGGTTTTGGTGTTATATGTACACATAGTTTCCATTTGGCAGAGCTGTGTGGGTCTATGTCAATGTAGTAGTGCTACGTGTTATGTTTCTATATCTGCATGTAGTTTGCATGTAGTGGAGCTGTGTGTGTCTATATCTGCATGTAGTTTGCATGTAGTAGAGCCGTGTGTGTATAATGCACACTGTAAAGAGACACTAACAATAGATGTATTACTTCACTATTCTACCCTAGTACATTAAAATTAGTGTTAATGAGTAGTGATGAGTGAATATATTCACCATTATTCGTTACTTGACGAGCATTTTGCTCCTCACCTCGTGAGACTTGTCTCCTCCTTACATTTTTAGAGCCTGTTTTTCAACCACTGAACATGCTGGGATTGCTTGCCATTCACGGTAATGTAGTAGCCATCTTTGCTAGTGGCATTTCTGTGATTGCTGGGCCGGATCGAGTCATTGAGTCTATGCAAGACCCGCTGACGCCATCTTAGGTGCATTTAATCTGGAGCGAGGGTAGGGAGAGCGGCTGCTGGAGAAGGGACAGTGTTAGTGCGTATGAGGACTGGCTGGAAGATTCAAGCAACAAACCAGGGCTATATCACAAGACCACTGCAACAGGGTGTAGTGCAGAGCGAGGTTGTGGAGCAAGGTGCTTACCAGGCATTTAGGCAGGGTTGATTGCAGTACACTATCTGCTGCTACAAAATATCACAACCCTTTTAAAGGGGTAATTTACAATACTGTATTCACAAAATATGTCCTTGTTAGTGCACTGAAAGTTCTGGAGTAGAGATAAAGACTATTTTACCAGTATTTAGGCAGGGTTGATTGTGGTACACTACCTGCTGCAAGATCAAACAGTCCCATAAAGGGTTAATTCCAATACATTCTATTCTGTAATGAGTTCTGTCACGGGGTGCCTCTCCAATATCACACAATCAACAGAGCAAGAGATGGATGAACAATCCAAAGAACATTTATTCCATGCAAAGTCAGACGGTCCAAACAGAGGGTAAAATAGTCCAGAAACACGGATATAGTCCAGTAAGCGATAAATGTCCAGGTCTCTCTGGGGAGATTCAGCTTCTCCCCCAGAGGATCAATCTTCCTGCTTCTCTCTTGAAGTTCTCAGACAGACTGAATAATCTGCCAGGTAAACAGAGAGTTTGGGTGGATTCCAGGCCCCTCCTTCAGACCTAGGGACAGAAGCACTGCAGGGGCTTATAACCCTGCAGACAGGACAAATAATACATAGAATGGACAGAGCATCACACCTAAAATACGAACCTACACAAAATGATACAAAACCTACCATATTCCACAATCACAAGTTCACTTAGCCACGTACCTTCTTAAAAGGTCCTGCGTTAAGAGACGAGGAAGTGGAAGTGAGGTTTGGGGTGCTCCCGCAGACGCAGGCACAGGGTGCCCTGTCACATGATCCCGGCGTCCACCACCGATAGCACCTCGTCCCCATCCCTTTACGGAGGATTTGTGCGTTTTTAATTAGGAACGCAGCTAAACAAACGCTTATTACAGAATAGAATGTTTTGGAATTAACCCTTTAAGGGGTGTTTGATGTTGCAGCAGGTAATGTACCGCAATCAACCCTGCCTAAATGCCTGGTAAACACTCTGTAGCCGACTCCACAAACTCTCTAAGATGGCGTCAGCGGGCCTTATATAGACTCAATGGTGCAATCTGGCCAGCCAATCACAGTAATGCCAGTAGGTAAGATAGCTACGGTATTGCCATGATTGGCAAACAATTCCCACATGTTTATTGGCTGAAATCAGGCACCAAACAGGCGTGGAGGAAACTGAAAGCTCACAAGACGAGGACCAAAATGTTCGTCGGGTATCGGGATATCGCGAATACCGCAATATTTGTGCGAGTAACGAATAGTGGCGAGTTTATTCACTCATCACTACTAATGACCCCTCTACTTTACCTCCAGGGAAGTTTTAATTAATAGGAAAATTGTTTTTTTTCTATTTTCTGCTGTCTAAACCTAAGGTGCGTCTTATGTAGGTAGCTTCTTACCGTCCGAAAAATACGGTAGATGTCTGATCACAACTAATACAACCAGTGCTTTCCCCAAATTCTACACAAAATGACACTTCGGAATTATTCACCCCTTCACGACAATATCTTTGACCCTCCCGGCTGTTATAACCTGCTTCAGACCTGATGCATCTCCAGACACCAGCTTCTGACAGCGTTCCTGGGGTATAGTGGCCCCCGCTGTGCTTCACTGTAGACACCACTGAGCCTCCTCCATGCTTCACTGTAGACATCACCGAGCCTCCGTCATGCTTCACTGTATTCAGGGTGCCCTTTTCAGTGCTTCCTTCCTTCATCCTCCTCCAGACATTCCCCTGATTGGTTTTGGACCTTCAGTGTTTGTTATTCTTCCTAGTGTGTAAACTGGTTCCTCAGTGCCGGCTACCACCAGATCTCAGGAGCCCGGTCACAGCCGGTGACTGCCTCTCCTGGCACATCCAGGTAGTACAGCCGGTGCCCCTCCGCTCCCCGCTGTATCTTGTATCCTTCTTGTTTGTACAATGATCCCACATTATTAGTGACCGGAGGATGCTGCTCATGAGCACTGGGCTCAGATGCCACAGGAACGCTGCCAGAAGTCAATGCCTGGTTATACATAATATCTGCAGCAGGTTATAACAGCCAGAGGGGTATGGAAGACACCAGACATGAAGAGGGTGAATAATGGTGAGACTGCAGGAGTCAGTAAAGGGGGCATTTGGTGGTGAATTTGGATGGAGAGTCTTGTTCAAATATTTATACCCTTCTTGTTTCATTGATTTATTGAGGTCAGGATCTGGCACCGTGTGGGTGCAGTACTGCCGTATGTGAAGGGGATCTGGCACTGTGTGGGCACAGTACGGCCGTATGTGGATGTGATTTGGCACCGTGTGGGCACAGTACGGCCGTATGTGGAGAGGATCTGGCACAGTGTGGGCACAGTACGGCTGTATGTGGAGGGGATCTGGCACTGTGTGGGCACAGTACGGCCGTATGTGGATGTGATTTGGCACCGTGTGGGCACAGTATGGCCGTATGTGGAGGGGATCTGGCACCGTGTGGAGACAGTACGGCCATATGTGGAGAGAATCTGGCACTGTGTGGACACAGTACTGCCATATGTGGAGAGGATCTGGCACCGTGTGGACACAGTACTGCCGTATCTGGAGAGGATCTGGCACCGTGTGGACACAGTACTGCCGTATCTGGAGAGGATCTGGCACCGTGTGGACACAGTACTGCCGTATGTGGAGAGGATCTGGCACCGTGTGGGCACAGTACGGCCGTATGTGGAGAGGATCTGGCACCGTGTGGACACTGTACGGCCGTATGCGGAGAAGATCTGGCACCGTGTGGGCACAGTACGGTCGTATGTGGAGAGGATATGGCACTGTGTGGGCACAGTACGGTCGTATGTGGAGAGGATATGGCACTGTGTGGGCACAATGCGGCTGTATGTGGAGGTGATGTGGCACCGTGTGGGCACAGTATGGCCGTATATGTGGAGAGGATCTGGCACCGTGTGGGCACAGTACGGCTGTATGTGGAGAGGATCTGACACTGTGTGGGCACAGTACAGCCGTATGTGGAGAGGATCTGGCACCGTGTGGGCACAGTACGGCCGTATGTGGAGAGGATCTGGCACCGTGTGGGCACAGTGCGGCCGTATATGGAGAGGATCTGACACTGTGTGGGCACAGTACGGTCTGTTGTGGATGGGATCTGGCTCCGTGTGGGCACAGTACGGCCATATGTGGAGAGGATCTGGCACCGTGTGGACACAGTACGGCCATATGTGGAGAGGATCTGGCACCGTGTGGGCACAGTACAGCCGTATGTGGAGAGGATCTGGCACCGTGTGGGCACAGTGCGGCCGTATGTGGAGAGGATCTGACACTGTGTGGGCACAGTACGGTCTGTTGTGGAGAGTATCTGGCACCGTGTGGACACAGTACAGCCATATGTGGAGAGGATCTGGCACCGTGTGGACACAGTACAGCCGTATGTGGAGAGGATCTGGCACCGTGTGGGCACAGTACAGCCGTATGTGGAGAGGATCTGGCACCGTGTGGGCACAGTACAGCCGTATGTGGAGAGGATCTGGCACCGTGTGGACACAGTACAGCCGTATGTGGAGAGGATCTGGCACCGTGTGGGCACAGTATGGCCGTATGTGGAGAGGATCTGGCACCGTGTGGACACAGTACAGCCGTATGTGGAGAGGATCTGACACTGTGTGGGCACAGTACGGTCTGTTGTGGATGGCATCTGGCTCCGTGTGGGCACAGTACGCCCATATGTGGAGAGGATCTGGCTCCGTGTGGGCACAGTACGGTCTGTTGTGGAGAGGATCTGGCACTGTGTGGGCACAGTACGGCCGTATGTGGAGAGGATCTGGCTCCGTGTGGGCACAGTACGGCTGTATGTGGAGAGGATCTGGCACCGTGTGGGCACAGTACGGTCTGTTGTGGAGAGGATCTGGCACCGTGTGGGCACAGTGCGGCCGTATGTGGAGAGGATCTGGCACCGTGTGGACACAGTACGGCCGTATGTGGAGAGGATCTGGCACCGTGTGGGCACAGTGCGGCCGTATGTGGAGAGGATCTGACACTGTGTGGGCACAGTACGGTCTGTTGTGGATGGCATCTGGCTCCGTGTGGGCACAGTACGGCCATATGTGGAGAGGATCTGGCTCCGTGTGGGCACAGTACGGTCTGTTGTGGAGAGGATCTGGCACCGTGTGGGCACAGTACGGCCGTATGTGGAGAGGATCTGGCTCCGTGTGGGCACAGTACGGCTGTATGTGGAGAGGATCTGGCACCGTGTGGGCACAGTACGGTCTGTTGTGGAGAGGATCTGGCACCGTGTGGGCACAGTACGGTCTGTTGTGGAGAGTATCTGGCACCGTGTGGGCACAGTACGGCTGTATGTGGAGAGGATCTGGCGCCGTGTGGGCACAGTGCGGCCGTATGTGGAGAGGATCTGGCACCGTGTGGGCACAGTACGGTCTGTTGTGGAGAGGATCTGGCACCGTGTGGGCACAGTACGGTCTGTTGTGGAGAGTATCTGGCACCGTGTGGGCACAGTACGGCCATATGTGGAGAGGATCTGGCACCGTGTGGGCACAGTACGGTCTGTTGTGGAGAGGATCTGGCACCGTGTGGGCACAGTATGGCTGTATGTGGAGAGGATCTGGCACCGTGTGGGCACAGTACGGTCTGTTGTGGAGAGGATCTGGCACCGTGTGGGCACAGTACGGTCTGTTGTGGAGAGGATCTGGCTCCGTGTGGGCACAATACGGTCTGTTGTGGGTAATATATGGCAGGATTTGATATAAAGTCGTATACAACAATGTCATTATTCATCACGCTCACATTTATCAGACCCGATGGATCAGACGTCGCTTCTCACCTTCCGCCATGGTCTGGGGTCCGGCCGCCGCTCACGGTATTTTCTAGTATGTGGAGTTATTCGTCCTTCTCCATTTCCTTTGGCTCCCGCAGCGGTGGAGGGTGGGGGTGGTAGTGCCCTGCGGAGAGAAGAGTCTGTGACAGTCTGATAACGTATCATACCACCCAACGGGGGAGGAGGGGGACGTGCGGGGGCCCTGAGTATGGGGGCAATCACCGACACTGTATATGGGGCACTATATATATACTGAGGCACTCATCATCAGAAACTATATATGGCGGCACTATTTATAGAAACACTGACAGTCACTTCACTGCAGACGCTGTATACGGAGGCTCTCTCTGCAGGCGCTGTATACAGGGGCGTTCTCTGCAGACGCTGTATACGGGGGCACTCTCTGCAGACGCTGTATACGGGGGCACTCTCTGCAGACGCTGTATACGGGGGCACTCTCTGCAGACGCTGTATACGGGGGCACTCTCTTCAGACGCTGTATACGGGGGTGCTCTCTGCAGACGCTGTATACGGGGGTGCTCTCTGCAGACGCTGTATACGGGGGGGCGTTCTCTGCAGACGCTGTATACGGGGGCTCTCTCTGCAGACGCTGTATATGGGGGCGCTCTCTGCAGATGCTGTATACGGGGGTGCTCTCTGCAGACGCTGTATACGGAGGCTCTCTCTGCAGACGCTGTATACAGGGGCGCTCTCTGCAGGTTACGTGGCAATGATCAGTTCTGGCGTCCGGTTTCCCCCATCGTCCTCCCGGCGGCGGGGGGCAGTAGTTGGGGACGTTGGGGCGGGGGGCAGTAGTTGGGGACGTTGGGGCGGGGGCAGTAGTTGGGGACGTTGGGGCGGGGGGCAGTAGTTGGGGACGTTGGGGCGGGGGGCAGTAGTTGGGGACGTTGAGGCGGGGGGCAGTAGTTGGGGATGTTGGGGCGGGGGGCAGTAGTTGGGGACGTTGGGGCGGTGGGCAGTAGTTGGGGACGTTGGGGCGGGGGCAGTAGTTGGGGATGTTACCTGCTGTCGGTGACAGGTTCAGGGTCAGAGGCTCCAGCGGTCACCACATTTGGTCTCGTTGTGTGGCTCGGCTTCCTGTAGTTCTGGGCGGGGGTCTCGCCCCTCGGGTGCCCCCTCCTCTGCTATCACTGTGCTCACAGGCCCGTTATGTGCTCTGAGGCCCCGGGGCATGTTTTCTATAGACGCTGTCCTCTGCCCCCATAGGTCAGACCCGTTCAGGTGCATTCGTGCTTTACTTAAAGGGACAGCTCGAAAAATAGAAGAAATTCAGAAGGCATTTGTCAGCAAACAGGCCCATGCCCACCAATTCCCTAATAATAATACCGCCAGACCATGACCACAGATTACAACCGCATAGCGAGCAAAAAAATCCCACCATACTGATCATTAACAAAACCAGTGTAGCAATTATTACCAGGAATACTGCAATATAGCGGGCAAATACTACCGCCATACCATATCCACATATTTAAAATATACCTTTTAATAATATTTTCTAAGTCCAATTATTACAAATACACAAAAGAAAACATATAAGTGACTATGTTTTTTTTTCTCAGCCTTAATCGACCGAGAAAACAATGGCAGCATGCTGCGGGTGGAATCCTATTAGTTTTCATTCAAGTCTATGGCTGTGAGAGAAACATCGCGTTGCAGTCGCATTACACCGGAGTGCAGTGTGATATACGCAGCAGCTGATAATGGAGGAGATGGGGAGATTAGTGCCTCCCTCTTCTCCGCAGCTGTGATCTGATCGCAGGATCACTGTATAATGACACTCGGATCACACTCGCAGCAGAGCAGGAGGTGGGGGTCATTAGCATATCACATCTGATGATAAATGCCCGGTGTCCTTAGCCTTACATATACCCACCACGGCTATCCCCTAAGCACAGGGGGAAAAGGGTAGTTCGCAGTGGTTCTGGAGGGGTGTGGGGTCTCTGTGTGTACAAGCCATACCTGTGTTTAGGCCCTTGTGCAGACTAGGTTTTTTCCGCCGGGGAGTCACGGACACAGATTCCGGTTTCTTTTTTCACGGTCTCCTACTAATAATTTTGCGCAGAATCTCGGTCACGTCAGTACAGTGGGCACAACACTTGGACATTGTAGGTGCGGTACATTTGATTACACTCTTTACTGCCGGCTGCTCCACAGTTCCTGATGCTGCTTTTTGCCCGTCGTCCTCTTCACTGTCTGACACCCCGGATTCACTCAATAGTCATAGAGTCTCACATGGCCATGGTCTTGTCCCACCCACAGGGACCAATACTATTAACGGTTTTGTCCACCATCAGACAAAGCTCGTCTACCGGTGATTATGAGTCGACCTGCTCGCCCAAGTCTATGCCAGACCAATGCTGTAGGTCTAGTATCACTGGAGTCAGTCACATCCCGGGAATCTAGAGTCCGGACCCTGTAATCACTACTGCGAGCAAGGGGGTGACCCTCAACTGGAGTCCTTCCCACATGTTCCGTATACCCAGGGGTGACCCTGAGGGTCAGGTAGAATTGACTTTTCCAGAGGCACCCACTTTCTTCGGCCTCAGGTATCTAGCTGGCATGCACACTTCTCCTTCTCACTATACCTCCCACAGATACAACTTCTCTACTGTCTACTTCTCACTGACTAAACCTTGGATGGAGCCCGGCTGTACCCTGCAGCTGGCTCCTCTCCCTGTGGGCCTCCCACAGCACTTAACTATTTACTGTAGCCTGTGAGTCCTCGCAAGCAGGGTCCTCTCTCCCCCTGTAGACTGTGAGCCTCACGGGCAGGGTCCTCTCTCCTCCTGTAAACTGTGAGCCCTCGCGGGCAGGGTCCTTTCTCCTCCTGTAGATTGTGAGCCCTCGCGGGCAGGGTCCTTTCTCCTCCTGTAGATTGTGAGCCCTCACGGGCAGGGTCATCTCTCCTCCTGTAGACTGTGAGCCCTCGTGGGCAGGGTCCTCTCTCCTCCTGTAGACTGTGAGCCCTCGCGGGCAGGGTCCTCTCTCCTCCTGTAGACTGTGAGCCCTCGGGAGCAGGGTCCTCTCTCCTCCTGTAGACTGTGAGCCCTCGGGAGCAGGGTCCTCTCTCCTCCGGTAGACTGTGATCCCTCACGGGCAGGGTCCTCTCTCCTCCTGTAGACTGTGAGCCCTCGTGGGCAGGGTCCTCTCTCCTTCTGTAGACTGTGAGCCCTCGCGGGCAGGGTCCTCTCTCCTCCTGTAGACTGTGAGCCCTCACGGCAGGGTCCTCTCTCCTCCTGTAGACTGTGAGCCCTCGCGGGCAGAGTCCTCTCTTCTCCTGTAGACTGTGAGCCCTCGCGGGCAGAGTCCTCTCTTCTCCTGTAGACTGTGAGCCCTCGCGGGCAGAGTCCTCTCTTCTCCTGTAGACTGTGAGCCCTCGCGGGCAGGGTCCTCTCTTCTCCTGTAGACTGTGAGCCCTTGTGGGCAGAGTCCTCTCTCCTCCTGTAGACTGTGAGCCCTCGCGGGCAGAGTCCTCTCTTCTCCTGTAGACTGTGAGCCCTCGCGGGCAGAGTCCTCTCTTCTCCTGTAGACTGTGAGCCCTCGCGGGCAGAGTCCTCTCTTCTCCTGTAGACTGTGAGCCCTCGCGGGCAGGGTCCTCTCTTCTCCTGTAGACTGTGAGCCCTTGTGGGCAGGGTCCTCTCTCCTCCTGTAGACTGTGAGCCCTTGTGGGCAGGGTCCTCTCTCCTCCTGTAGACTGTGAGCCCTTGTGGGCAGAGTCCTCTCTCCTCCTGTAGACTGTGAGCCCTCGCGGGCAGGGTCCTCTCTTCTCCTGTAGACTGTGAGCCCTCGCGGGCAGGGTCCTCTCTTCTCCTGTAGACTGTGAGCCCTCGCGGGCAGAGTCCTCTCTTCTCCTGTAGACTGTGAGCCCTCGCGGGCAGGGTCCTCTCTTCTCCTGTAGACTGTGAGCCCTCGTGGGCAGGGTCCTCTCTCCTCCTGTAGACTGTGAGCCCTTGTGGGCAGGGTCCTCTCTCCTCCTGTAGACTGTGAGCCCTCGCGGGCAGGGTCCTCTCTTCTCCTGTAGACTGTGAGCCCTCGCGGGCAGGGTCCTCTCTCCTCCTGTAGACTGTGAGCCCTCGCGGGCAGGGTCCTCCCTCCTGTAGACTGTGAGCCCTCGCGGGCAGGGTCCTCTCTCCTCCTGTAGACTGTGAGCCCTCGCGGGCAGGGTCCTCTCTTCTCCTGTAGACTGTGAGCCCTCGCGGGCAGAGTCCTCTCTTCTCCTGTAGACTGTGAGCCCTCGCGGGCAGGGTCCTCTCTCCTCCTGTAGACTGTGAGCCCTCGCGGGCAGGGTCCTCTCTCCTCCTGTAGACTGTGAGCCCTCGCGGGCAGGGTCCTCTCTTCTCCTGTACCAGTCTGTTTTTGTAATGTTCATGATTGTTGTACTTTTTTTATATATACTTTATATATACCCCTTTAACTTGTAAAGCGCCATGGAATAAATGGTGCTATAATAAATAATAATACTGTCTCACTTTCACGCTCTTACAGACCCTCAGGGTCAAACCGGGAATAAAGCACGCGGGAAGGTCTCCAGTCAGGACGGGCAGAGGGTCACCTCCATCATAGTCGTGCGTACCAGGCCCGAACTCTAGAGAGGTTTCCCGGTCAGTAAACGGACCTCAGCGGTACTATTTTTCACATGGAGGCTTGACATAGACCTGAGCGAACAGGCAGCACCACGAGTGCAGTTTGATGAACTTTGTCTAATGGCAGTCAAAACCGTTCTACAGAACTGGTCCCTGCGGGTGGGAGGAGACCAGGGCCATGCGGGGGCTCCGTGACTGTGCGAAACCGTGGTGCCAGACAGTGAGGAGAGAGCAACAAACAGCAGTAACAGTACCAGGAACGATAAGTCGATTGTACTGTGAAAGACTTGCTTTAGTGTTGTGCCCATAGTGCCGGTGTGCCCGCAGTGCCGATGTGCCTACAGTGTCGTGTGCCCATAGTGCCGGTGTGCCCGCAGTGCCTACAGTGTCATGTGCCCATAGTGCCGGTGTGCCCGCAGAGCCGGTGTGCCCATAGTGCCGGTGTGCCCGCAGAGCCGGTGTGCCCACAGTGTTGTGTGCCCGCAGAGCCGGTGTGCCCGCAGAGCCGGTGTGTCTACAGTGTCAGTGTGCCCGCAGAGTCGGTGTGCCCAAAGTGTCGGTGTGCCCGCAGAGTGTGCTGGAAGTGCTGTGTTTTATGTTGAGTAAAAGACTGTTAAGGAAGAAATCAGTATCTGTGTCTGTGACTCCTCAGCGGATTAATCCTGGTCTGTACGAGGGCGTAATCACAGGTATGGCCTGCGCACAAAAAGACCACACACCCAGCCAGGACCACCACAACCGATCAATTACTCCTGTCTGTGGGGGGGGCCGGGGAACAGACCACCGAAGGAGTATAGGAGACTCCCATTCCCAATAAGTATTGTAGTAAAGTGTATTGCATAATGTACGTTTGGGACCACGGAGCTCTGCGCGTCATACATGTACTGTGTCATATGTATTGGAACAGAGGGAAGGTTTGCAGGAAGAGTAATATGCAGGTGTGGAAGCACAGAAATGGAGACTGTTGGTTACTAAGGCAACAATGGCCCCTGTTCCAGGTGTGAGTTGGACTGGCTGACGCCTCCCCTCCTGGAGACGGTGTTTGGTTTAACCCAGACAGACACTTTCCCCCGCACTTTTTCTGTGAGGAGAGAGACGTCTGAGGGAGATTCAGGAATTGGTTGTGCCTCAGGTGTGGAGAGAAAAGCGGGACGCTGCCTGAGGAGAAAAAACCCAAAGGATTGCTCAGTCAGTACCCGACACAGGAGAAGACGTCGCCCGGATGAGCCCCGCGGCCCTGTGACCCAAGAGAAGAATATTCGAGCGCAGAGAAATGCGCACCAACGGACAGAGAGGACCGCTTCCCCGGATGGTACCATGAGTTCGTACTGGTTAAGGTTTAGTGCAGGCCTCCGTAGTTCGGGTACGGTGTCTGCACGGTCCCATAAGCGGAGGCAACTTAGGTTAGAACGCAGGGTCGTATAAGTGTGTATTTTCTGTACTTGTTTGTATTGTTATCTATTGTGATAGTTGAGGCGACAGTTGTAGTTCGCTCCAGCTACATAGCTCAATTGTGTATTATTGCCTGTTCCAGAATACCCTTGTTCCCTGCGGCCTAGCAGCCCTCACATGTTATCCCCTGCAATAAACTCGCCCGGTACTCACTTACTCTAAACCGCGGTGGTCCCTCGGTCATCGCTTCAAGTGGAAGTGCGAGCAGGGTTACAGTTATCAAGATGGAGGCTGCAGATAGCTGTGGAGGAAATGTTGTAGTTAATGCTGATGCTAATCTTGTTGAAGCTGCTGTGGGCCATGGTGGAACCCCGGCAAGCACCCTTCCGATTGGCACTGTATTTAGTGTCGTACCCAAGTTTGACGGTAAAAACATGCTGATGTCAGATTGGGTATCCCGCCTCTAAGGCATACTGAAAATCTATAGTATTGGCCCTCATCTGGAGGTAGAAATCGCATTGACCGCCCTAGAACAGGAAGCCCGTAGACGTGTCTGCCTGCAACCGGAAAGTACGCAAAGTACTGTAAAGGAATTAGTGACCTTCTTAGAAGAGATCTATGCAGACACCGCAAGCACGGGGCACCTCCAGACGAAGGTTTTCTATAGGCTGCAGCACGAGGGAGAAGATGTCTCCTAGTATGTGAAGGCGCTACAAGGGGTGATACCCGAGATACAGAAGAAAAAAAGAAGATGGGGCTTCTGGATTCAGGTCCGTCAGCCGGATACTCCGAGAACAGTTCATACTGGGACTTCATAACACCTCCTTACGTCGAGACCTGTCGAACATGTCCGGGTGGACTTGACTCTCTCATTCCAGAAGATTCTGGCAGAGGCAGTGACTCAAAGTAAGGAGGAGGCCTATGCCTCCGTGGTAGTACGTGACCACTCCGCCAGCTCCAGTGGAAGTGCCACTCAGGAAGCAGTCCTCGTACAGAATCTGCAGAACTTCCTGAACAACATGCAGGAAAAACTGACTGTGATGGAACAGGAGATGAGAAAGCCCTCTGTCTCTGAAGTCCCCTCTCTGGTTCCACACTACCCCTATTAGACTTACCCACCGCATCCGGCCATGGAGCCGCACAATCCAGGTCCTATGTGGTCGTATAACCCTCCCCGACAATAGGTACAGAGCACACCCCAAAGGCAGAATAGGGTCTGGAGAAGTGCAGACGTTGTCTGTAGGCGGTACAGAAGATGGGGCCACTGGGCTCAAAACTGTTGGAAGAGACCACCAGCCAAGCAAGAGCCGTCGTTAAACTACCAACACCCGCAGTAGAGCAGCACACTGTGGAGAAAAACCACCCCTTATGAGAATGAGCATCTTGTAGCAGGAAGCCCCATCCTGCGTGCTGACACTGAAGGCATCCCTGTGGACTGCTTGGGTGATACTGGGTCGCAAGTGACGACTATGCCGGTAGCTTTCCTCAATCAACATTTCCAACCATGGCCAAACCCGAATGAGAAACCTTGATCCGAGGGACAGCCACCAATCAATAGCCAATCCAAGTCAGCGGGATCGTATGGATGAAGGTTTGCATCTGTGGACAGGAAGTGGGGACCAAAGGAATCCTGTTGGCCCCAGAGCCCTTCGGAGGTGTGCCTGTAGTCTTCAGCATGAATGTCCTGCGGGAGTTGGACCAGATATTGTTCACCAAGAGGGGCCCCGGTTACTGGAAACACATGACCACAGCCCCATCCTATAATAAATACTGTGAGCCCGGACCCCAGCCCCATCCTATAATGGAGACTGTGAGCCCAGACCTCAGCCCCATCCTATAATGGAGACTGTGAGCCCGGACCCCAGCCCCATCCTATAATGGAGACTGTGAGCCCAGACCTCAGCCCCATCCTATAATGGAAACTGTGAGCTCGGACCCCAGCCCCATCCTATAATGGAAACTGTGAGCCCGGACCACAGCCCCATCCTATAATGGAGACTGTGAGCCCAGACCTCAGCCCCATCCTATAATGGAGACTGTGAGCCCAGACCCTTCCCCCTCCTATAATGGAGACTGTGAGCCCAGACCTCAGCCCCATCCTATAATGGAGACTGTGAGCCCAGACCTCAGCCCCATCCTATAATGGAGACTGTTAGCCCAGACACCATCCCCATCCTATAATGGAAACTGTGAGCCCGGACCACAGCCCCATCCTATAATGGAAACTGTGAGCCCGGCCCCCAGCCCTCTCCTATAATGGAGACTGTGAGCCCGGACCCCAGCCCCATCCTATAATGGAGACTGTGAGCCCGGACCCCAGCCCCCTCCTATAATGGAGACTGTGATCCCGGACCCCAGCCCCCTCCTTTAATGGAGACTGTGAGCCCGGACCCCAGCCCCCTCCTATAATGGAGACTGTGATCCCGGACCCCAGCCCCCTCCTTTAATGGAGACTGTGAGCTCAGCCGCCTCCGCTCAGAGTCTGACCTCACAAAGGCTTTTTGTGGATGAAATTCCCATGGACGCCTCCAAAGTCTTGTAGAAATCCCAGCAGAGCGGACACCGCGCCGGATCATCACAATCTGACGACACCGAACGTAAAAGACAACACAAACTGCAAATTTATTTCAAAAATAGATTTATATGAAACCAATGGAAAATATCTGGAGACGACGGACCCTCCCCCACCAAGAAGAGCGGGCAACAGCCTCCACCACCATCGTAATTAAAGGGCCGGTGTCCTGTAAATAAAGCTTCACCATCACTAAATGGACAGCGGCAGCCGCACTGATACATTTGTATTAATTCAAATTTTCAAGATCTGCTATCTGTGAACAGACGTGTGCAGAGCCAGAAATGGATAACCCGTCACTTCTGCCAGCCGAGGGGCGTATGACTGTGAGCAACAACCTGGGAGTCACCACCCACAGCACTGATCTGCCTGATGGTTTGTTACAATGTGTCAGTGCAGGTGCAATGTCACAGTCTGGAGTGTGGACCCTTCATGCTGAGAGCACATATGTGAACCAACAAAACAAACCTTCAGCCGTGAAATCAGCCCAACCACACTAGCAGTAATACTGACCGGACACCAGGGGGCACATCCCACAGCAAGGTAAAAAAAACATTGACTCTGTATACAGGGAGCTCCCCCTAGTGGTGGCTGCAGACAGGATCTTATCATGTATCTCTGTATACAGGGAGCTCCCCCTAGTGGTGGCTGCAGACAGGATCTTATGTATCTCTGTATACAGGGAGCTCCCTCTAGTGGTGGCTGCAGACAGGATCTTATGTATCTCTGTATACAGGGAGCTCCCCCTAGTGGTGGCTGCAGACAGGATCTTATGTATCTCTGTATACAGGGAGCTCCCTCTAGTGGTGGCTGCAGACAGGATCTTATGTATCTCTGTATACAGGGAGCTCCCCCTAGTGGTGGCTGCAGACAGGATCTTATCATGTATCTCTGTATACAGGGAGCTCCCTCTAGTGGTGGCTGCAGACAGGATCTTATCATGTATCTCTGTATACAGGGAGCTCCCCCTAGTGGTGGCTGCAGACAGGATCTTATGTATCTCTGTATACAGGGAGCTCCCTCTAGTGGTGGCTGCAGACAGGATCTTATGTATCTCTGTATACAGGGAGCTCCCCCTAGTGGTGGCTGCAGACAGGATCTTATGTATCTCTGTATACAGGGAGCTCCCTCTAGTGGTGGCTGCAGACAGGATCTTATGTATCTCTGTATACAGGGAGCTCCCCCTAGTGGTGGCTGCAGACAGGATCTTATCATGTATCTCTGTATACAGGGAGCTCCCTCTAGTGGTGGCTGCAGACAGGATCTTATCATGTATCTCTGTATACAGGGAGCTCCCCCTAGTGGTGGCTGCAGACAGGATCTTATGTATCTCTGTATACAGGGAGCTCCCCCTAGTGGTGGCTGCAGACAGGATCTTATGTATCTCTGTATACAGGGAGCTCCCCCTAGTGGTGGCTGCAGACAGGATATTATAATGTATCTCTGTATACAGGGAGCTCCCCCTAGTGGTGGCTGCAGACAGGATCTTATCATGTATCTCTGTATACAGGGAGCTCCCCCTAGTGGTGGCTGCAGACAGCATCTTATCATGTGTCTCTGTATACAGGGAGCTCCCCCTAGTGGTGGCTGCAGACAGCATCTTATCATGTGTCTCTGTATACAGGGAGCTCCCTCTAGTGGTGGCTGCAGACAGGATCTTATCATGTATCTCTGTATACAGGGAGCTCCCTCTAGTGGTGGCTGCAGACAGGATCTTATCATGTATCTCTGTATACAGGGAGCTCCCCCTAGTGGTGGCTGCAGACAGGATCTTATCATGTATCTCTGTATACAGGGAGCTCCCCCTAGTGGTGACTGCAGACAGGATCTTATCATGTATCTCTGTATACTGGGAGCTCCCCCTAGTGGTGGCTGCAGACAGGATCTTATCATGTATCTCTGTATACAGGGAGCTCCCCCTAGTGGTGGCTGCAGACAGGATCTTATCATGTATCTCTGTATACTGGGAGCTCCTCCTAGTGGTGGCTGCAGACAGGATCTTATCATGTATCTCTGTATACAGGGAGCTCCCTCTAGTGGTGACTGCAGACAGGATCTTATCATATATCTCTGTATACAGGGAGCTCCCCCTAGTGGTGGCTGCAGACAGGATCTTATAATGTATCTCTGTATACAGGGAGCTCCCCCTAGTGGTGACTGCAGACAGGATCTTATCATGTATCTCTGTATACAGGGAGCTCCCCCTAGTGGTGGCTGCAGACAGGATCTTATCATGTATATCTGTATACAGGGAGCTCCCCCTAGTGGTGGCTGCAGACAGCATCTTATCATGTATCTCTGTATACAGGGAGCTCCCCCTAGTGGTGGCTGCAGACAGGATCTTATGTATCTCTGTATACAGGCAGCTCCCTCTAGTGGTGACTGCAGACAGGATCTTATCATGTATCTCTGTATATAGGGAGTTCCCTCTAGTGGTGTCTGCAGACAGGATCTTATCATGTATCTCTGTATACAGGGAGCTCCCTCTAGTGGTGGCTGCAGACAGGATCTTATCATGTATCTCTGTATACAGGGAGCTCCCCCTAGTGGTGGCTGCAGACAGGATCTTATCATGGATCTCTGTATACAGGGAGCTCCCCCTAGTGGTGACTGCAGACAGGATCTTATCATGTATCTCTGTATACAGGGAGCTCCCCCTAGTGGTGGCTGCAGACAGGATCTTATCATGTATCTCTGTACACAGGGAGCTCTCCCTAGTGGTGGCTGCAAACAGCATCTTATCATGTATCTCTGTATACAGGGAGCTCCCTTTAGTGGTGACTGCAGACAGGATCTTATCATGTATCTCTGTACACAGGGAGCTCTCCCTAGTGGTGGCTGCAGACAGGATCTTATCATGTATCTCTGTATACAGGGAGCTCCCCCTAGTGGTGGCTGCAGACAGGATCTTATCATGTATCTCTGTATACAGGGAGCTCCCCCTAGTGGTGGCTGCAGACAGGATCTTATCATCTATCTCTGTATACAGGGATCTCCCTCTAGTGGTGGCTGCAGGTTCTCACATTCTCTGCCATGTAATTCTGAGGTTATATAGAGTGGTTTGGGGCAGTGATAATGTAAGGAGGACCCCAACTTTGGGGCTATTTAGGGGTTTAATATGTAAACGATAATGGGACTAGGGGGCAACTTTTATTGTTTACATTTAGAACATTCCGGACACTTCACAGGTAAATGATGGGGCAGGTGGTCAGTGCAATGTTGTTATCTACAGGTGGCGCTAGCGAGCTACAACTCTGACATACACCCCGTCCTTCGGCCTGAGAGTGGACACTGCGGTGACCTGTAGCGGAATCTGCAAGAAAGATGCAAAGGGTTAATATTCTGTGTAATGCCCGCTATGTCCCGTAGACATCACTTTTGCTCATTGTACTATGTCAATGGTGTCCAATCTGTGAACCTTCAGATGCTTGAACACTACAAGTCCCAGCACCGCAGACTGAAGACCACCGCGCTGTGTAAGAGAAACCAAGGGTCTTCCTCACCTGAGTACGAGGACAAGTCTCAAAGCGAAACCTCCGCAGGATCCGGTACAAGGTGATTTTGGCTTCCAAGATGGCGAGTCGCATCCCGATGCAGCTGCGGGGTCCGGCGCCAAACGGCAAATAGAGGAAGGGGTGACGCTTCTGCTTCTCTTCTGCTGTGAATCTGCAGGAAGAGTCCGATTAATGGCGCCAGGCCGATCCGCCACACTGTGCAAATGTGGCCATACCGTTACCTCTCGGGTCTGAAGCGCTCGGGCTCCTCCCAGTACCGGGGATCATTCTGCATGCAGCCAATAGGGATCTCCAGCACCGTCCCCGCCGGGATCTTACACCCCATCACTGTGCAATCAGCAGCCGCTTCCCGGGCAAACCTAGAAGCAAAAGGCACCAAACACTATATACGTATCTGCTCTATCCTCCAGTCACACCCAGAGCTGCATTCACTATTCTGCTGATGACTCCCAGGCTGCAAAATATGATGTAGCAGCAAAGTTGTGCATGAGGTAGCAAATATCTACCGGACAAGGCAGCGGATGTCACTTTGTCATTTTCTTGTGGGGCTGCCTCTGAAGATCATTGTCTTCTTCTGTTATCCAAGGAAACGTGGGCTCATTATTGCTTTGCATCAAAAAAGCTTTACATGCAAGGACATTGCTGCTTGTAAGATTGCCCCTAAATCAGCCATTTGTGGGATCATCAAGATACTTCAAAGACAGAGATTGAAAAACTGAGGAGAAAGTGTCCAGTGCTCAAGAAAGTCCAGCAATGGCCAGAACCATCTCCTACAGAGGATTCAGCTATGGAATCTGGTCAGCAGCAGTGCAGAGCTTGCTCAGGAATGGCAGCAGGCAGCTGTCATCTGCACGCACGGTGAAGTGAAGGCTTCACAAAAAACATCAAGCAAAGATGGACATTCTGCAGGAAGTACAGAGATAGGGCTGCAGAGGGTGGAGGGAGTTATTTTCTCTGATGGAGCCCCTTCAGAGGGACGCCTGGAAGATTACCTGTATGGAGAAGAGAAGGAGACGCTGCCTCGAGTCCTGTGTCTGATGGTGGTAATGCCTCCTGAGACCATTCAAGTGCAGGGGCTTCTTTTCCATGGAGGGGGCTCAGTTACAATGTGTGGGGGCTTCTGATCCATGGAGGGGGTCACTCACAATGTGTGGAGGCTTCTCATCCATGGAGGGGTCACTCACAATGTGTGGGGGGTTCTCATCCATGGAGAGAGTCACTCACAATGTGTGGGGGCTTCTCATCCATGGAGGGGGTCACTCACAATGTGTAGGGGCTTCTCATCCATGGAGGGGGTCACTCACAATGTGTGGGGGCTTCTCATCCATGGAGGGGGTCACTCACAATGTGTGGGGGCTTCTCATCCGTGGAGGAGGTCACTCACAATGTGTGGTGGCTTCTTATCCATGGAGGGGGTCACTCACAATGTGTGGGGGCTTCTTATCCATGGAGGGGGTCACTCACAATGTGTGGGGGCTTCTCATCCATGGAGGGGGTCACTCACAATGTGTGGGGGCTTCTCATCCATGGAGGGGGCACTCACAATGTGTGGGGGCTTCTCATCCATGGAGGGGGTCACTCACAATTTGTGGGGCCTTCTCATCCATGGAGGGGGTCACTCACAATGTGTGGAGGCTTCTCATCCATGGAGGGGGGTCACTCACAATGTGTGGAGGCTTCTCATCTATGGTGGAGGTTACTCACAATATGTGGGGGCTTCTCATCCATGGAGGGGGTCACTCACAATGTGTGGGGGCTTCTCATCCATGGAGGGGGTCACTCACAATGTGTGGGGGCTTCTCATCCATGGAGGGGGTCACTCACAATATGTGGGGGCTTCTCATCCATGGAGGGGGTCACTCACAATGTGTGGAGGCTTCTCATCCATGGAGGGGTCACTCACAATGTGTGGAGGCTTCTCATCCATGGAGGGGGTCACTCACAATGTGTGGGGGCTTCTCATCCATGGAGGGGGTCACTCACAATGTGTGGGGGCTTCTCATCCATGGAGTGGGTCACTCACAATGTGTGGGGGCTTCTCATCCATGGAGGGAGTCACTCACAATGTGTGGGGGCTTCTCATCCATGGAGGGGGTCACTCACAATGTGTGGTGGCTTCTCATCCATGGAGGGGGTCACTCACAATGTGTGGTGGCTTCTCATCCATGGAGGGGCTCACTCACAATGTGTGGAGGCTTCTCATCCATGGAGGGGATCACTCACAATGTGTGGGGGCTTCTCATCCATGGAGGGGGTCACTCACAATGTGTGGAGGCTTCTCATCCATGGAGGAGGTCACTCACAATGTGTGGTGGCTTCTCATCCATGGAGGGGGGTCACTCACAATGTGTGGTGGCTTCTTATCCATGGAGGGGGTCACTCACAATGTGTGGGGGCTTCTCATCCATGGAGGGGGTCACTCACAATGTGTGGGGGCTTCTCATCCATGGAGGGGGTCACTCACAATGTGTGGGGGCTTCTCATCCATGGAGGGGGTCACTCACAATGTGTGGGGGCTTCTTATCCATGGAGGGGGTCACTCACAATGTGTGGTGGCTTCTCATCCATGGAGGGGGTCACTCACAATGTGTGGGGGCTTCTCATCCATGGAGGGGTCACTCACTATTTTACCTAAGAGCATGGTAGTGAATAAATAATGGGATCTAATCCTCCTGGAAGACCTTGTTCCCCCATGATGGAGACCCGGTCACAAAGCAAAGTTGAGAGCCAAAGCCTCGTGTCGGTCTCAGAGGTTTTGGCGGTGACTGTATACGACGATGCACACACAGGTCAGTGCAGCTCTGGAGGTGACTAGAGTCATACACACGATACTGGAGGATGGCACCTACCGGAAGGCGGGCGGGTACATGCGCAGGGACTCGGAGATCACCATGTCCATGTAGGGCAGGTCGTGCACCGTGTTGTAGTTGGCGCCGTCCTACAATGAGAGACATTCACCACCATTATGTCCTGCTCCCCTCAGCGGGGATTGGGGTTCCTGACCAGCACCCCTCATCTACCTCCTCCCCGAGTCACTCACATGGTCCTCGGCAAACCCGTCCACCTCCCTCAGTAGCTCCTCTTGGCACTCAGGGTGAGTGGCCAGCAGGTAGGTGGTGAATGACAGGAGGCTGCTGGTGGTCTCGTAGCCGGCGATGAGGAAGATGAAGGCCTGGCCCAGGATCTCGTCCTCATTCAGCGTCTTGGTGGTCTTCTTTCTAGGTTCCTCCCTCACGGGGGCCGCCAGATCCGCCTGGTTCACAATATCGAAATGCTCCACGGAGACGTTGGCGGTCGTCGTCCTGGCGTCCAGCATGAGCTGCAGGAAATCCCGGCGCCGCTGTGACAAAATACATGATTAACCCCGAATGGACTGGTATTACCGGGAGCGGCGGAGGCAGTGGAGGCGCGGTCTACCTCGCTGGCCGGCTGCTCATCGCGATGACCGATCATCTCCTTGATGACTTTGCGGAAGAAGCGGTTTATCTGGTCGCGGTTCTTATTGGGAAGGCGACGAGCGATGGGGACCACGATGGATGGAAAAGCCACTGGCGGGAAAAGACACGAAAAGTAAAGTGGCGACTGTCACCCCAGGAGGTCACCCAACTTTCCCACAGTCCTGAGTGACAGATCTGCAGCTAAATATCAGCAAGTGCTAGATATCGACCCTTCTGAATATTAATGAGCCCTAATTAATATTAATGACTTCATGCATAATAATGAGTCTTGAACATTGATAATCCCGCCCACATTTTAAAGAGCCCTGCTGATTATTAATGAGCTTGTGGACATTAGTGAGCTCCCCGCATACTAAAATGCTCCCCTTATAACAACCTTTCCACTTATTAATGAATCTGTGCTACATATTAATGAGTCTGCCTGAATAATAGTGAGCTCATTTGCATATTAATGAGCTAACTGCATATTAATTATCCACCCTGAATAATAATGATCCATTATGCATATTAATGAGCCATTACATAATAATGATCATTGTGAATAATAATGAGCATATATGCATATTATTACCTCTTCTGAATAATAATGATTCCATATGCATATTAATGAGATAACTGCATATTAATGATTCATCCTTAATACTAATGAGCATATATGCATATTAATGAGCTTCCCCTCCTGAATAATAATGAGCTCACATGCATAGTAATGAACCCTGCATATTAATGAGCTAATTGCATATTAATGATCCATCCTGAATAATAATGAACCCATGTTAATGAGCACATCTTGGCTCATTGTCATTCTGATTGGATGCCAGGCAGGTAAACTGAGGTCCTGCCCCACCCATCCCCCTCCGGCCGCCCCCCCCCCCTCCTTACACGTCAGCAGAACGAGGGGCTTCAGGGGGGTGAACAGTTCCAGAAACTTCTTGCTGTTCTGCACCATCGGATGATCCGGATCTTTCTGGGAATCCACGTTGGTGCCAAACGCCACGCTGGCCACGATGTCCATGGTGTAACAGGCGTAACATCTGCGGTGGCGAGAAACCGGAGTTACCAAAACCAAAGATAAGCTGCTGCTCTCTGTTATCAGCAAAGCGTTGTGTATGTGTTGTTACCTTTGGATGTTGCAGGATTCTCCGGAGTCTGCGAATCTCTGTAAGTTTCTGATCAGCACATCGCATCCCTGGTGTATGAGGGGGCACATCTAGGGGACAGAGACAGAAATATGGGGGAGGGGCTGCGACAACCAACAGGACGACGCCGCAGGTTGTCAGCTCCAATCACTATTACTGTGCAGCTCTGTGACCGAATGCTGCACCCAGAACAAGTCCAGTGGGCGGGGCAAGACGCATGACTGCTGCCCCTTACCCCAAGGACCGCCAGCGCTGCGGAGACCCCGCTGTCAGCCCAGGATTGCACCGCAGCTGTATAATATCCTAGCCCTTATATAGTTCTAACACTAAGCCTGCCGCTAGCACTAAGTCTAACCCTAATCCTAACACTAGCTCTAACCTTAGAACTAACCATAAGCCTAGCCATATACCTAACACTAACCTTAACCCTAACCACAGACATAAGCTTAAACCAAATCCTAACCCAAGTCCCATAACTAAGCCTAAGCATAAAGCTAACCTAGATCCTAGCCTTAACACCATCCCTAGCCCAAATCCTAACTCTAGCCCTAAGCCTAACCCAAATCCTAATTCTAGCCCTATCACGAAGCCTAATCCAAATCTTAAGACCAAACCTACCACTAGCACCAAGTCTAACTTTAGCCCTAACTCTAACCTTAAAACTAAGCCTAGCCCTATAACTTTCCCTAACCTTAGAATTAACCATAACTCAGCCTAGACATATATCTAGACCAGATCCTAACACTAACCCTAAGCTTAACACTAAGCCTAACCATAGCTATAGCCCTAAACCAAATCCTAACCCTAGTCCCATTACTAGCCCTAACCTTAGTCTTAAGCCTAAGCATAAGACTAACTCAGATCCTAGCCCTAACATCATAACATCATTCCTTGGCCAAATCCTAACTCTAGCCATATCCCTAAGCTTAACCCAAGTCCCAACGCTAACCTTAACACTAAGCCTAACTTAAACGCTAACACTAAACCTAAAATTAGCACTAATTCTAACTCAAGACCTAAGAGTAGCTCTAACCGAAGCACTTAGCCTAACCATAGTCATAAGACTAAACCAACTCCTAAACTAGCCCTAACATTAGCTTTAACCATAACTTTAAGTGTAAAGATAAAGCTAATCCAGATCCTAACTCTAGCCATATCCCTTAGCCTAATCCAAATCCTAACACTAAGCCTAACATTAGCGAGTCAAACTGTAGTTCTAAGACTAGCTCTAACCTTAGCGCTAAGTTTAACCATAGCCATAAACCTATCTGAGACCCTAACCCTAGTCTGGAAAATAGCCCTAACCAGAACTCTAAGCCTAGCCATAAACCTTCCACAACCTAACCCAAATCCTAACACTAGCCGTAACCTTAACGCTAAGCATAGCCATAAGCCTAGCTTTAGTCCTAAAAGTAGCCCTAATCTTTGCACTAGCCATAACTCTAAGCCTAGTCATAAACCTAACTGAGACCCTCACCCTAGCCCTAACAGAAGCACTAGTTCACACCCAAAACCGAATCCTAGCTTAGAATTAGGGACGGAGCCTAACATTTTCTAAGTTCTTCTGTCATTCTAGTTGCTGCCTATGCAGAGGACAGCAGCCTATTATGTTCTACAAAACATGCGGGTGCAAAGTGATATTCAGAAGCGCCAATCATTGGACAGACGGAAGAAATCTTGACCCCCATAGACTTTGGCGGCGGGCATCCTCCCCCTGGGTAGCCCCCGCTGATGGATTCACCTCTTTCATGCGCGCCGCGCTGAAGGACGGGGTCAGGACGCTGCGCACGCGCTTCCACTGCTCGTCGCGGAGGCACAGGAGGCTGTCACTCATCGGCTTGGTCACCAGGTTCATTTTCTGCAGAGATGAGGGTAGATGATAAGCGGCGCCTCCCGGGATGCCCATCTATGGGGCGATTACTGGATACAATTGTAGCAAACCCTCAGCTGTGAGCTGGACGAGGTCTGTGCGGTCTCGGGCGCTGCACGTACCAGCCTGTTGGTGAAGTTGGAGAAGTCTTTCTGCAGAACCTGCTTCACGGCCTCGGGATCGGCCAGGAGAACCATCGGCCGGCGCCCCATGTAATACCTGCATGTGATAGACCAGCTGCAGTGCATGATGGGAGAGGCACCGCCAGGTGAGAGCACTACATCTCCCACAATGCCCCAGCAGGGGGCGACAGCTGAGAGAAGAAACCACTCACCCCGAGATCGGCCCGTACGTCTTCAGGATCCGATCGGCTCCTTCCCAGAATCCCTGACAATGCAAATAAAAATTACCGCTCACAGCGAAGGACGGACAACGGCAACAACTACAACTCCCAGCATTCCGACGGCAACAACTACAACTCCCAGCATCCCGACGGCAACAACTGCAACTCCCAGCATCCCGACGGCAACAACTACAACTCCCAGCATCCCGACGGCAACAACTACAACTCCCAGCATCCCGACGGCAACAACTACAACTCCCAGCATCCCACCATCTCAGAATCCCACCATCTCAGAATCCCACCATCGCAGCATCCCACCATCGCAGCATCCCACCATCGCAACATCCCACCTTCTGAAACAGCAGCACATTCCCGATAAACGGCGCCGGCCGCGGGTGTCTGATCCCCATCCTCTGCAGCTGGGAGAAAGCCGAGATAGAATACCTGCAGGAGAAGCCGCCATTACCCATCTGACCGGAGTACTATATATTACACTAGGTGGCGGTATTACATGAATGCTGTATGGTGCTATATGTATGGTATTATTTCAACACTATGTGGCGGTATTATATATGTGCTGTACGGTGGTATTATTTCTACACTTTGTGGCGGTATTACATAGGTGTTGTATAACGGTATTATTTGTACACTATGTGGCAGTATTACATAGGCGCTGTATCGCGGAATTATTTGTACATTATGTGGTGGTATTACATAGTTGTTGTATAACAGTATTATTTGTACACTATGTGGCAGTATTACATAGGTGCTGTATAATGGTATTATTTGTATACTATGTGGCGGTATTACATTGGTGCTGTATAACGGTCTTATTTGTACAATATGGTGTTATTACACAGTGAAGTATACTTGCATTGCTATACTCTATAGAATTATTACTTAGTGTACATATATTACACTATGCAGCAGTATTACGTGAATGCTGTATCGTGCTACATGTATGGTATTATTTCTACATTATGTGGCAGTATTATGTATGTGCTGTACGGTGGTATTATTTCTACACTATGTGGCAGTATTATATATGTGCTGTACGGTGGTATTATGTCTACACTATGTGGCGGTATTACATAGGTGCTGTACGGTGGTATTATTTCTACACTTTGTGGCGGTATTATATATGTGCTGTACGGTGGTATTATTTCTACACTTTGTGGCGCTATTAAAACACTATGTGCAGTATTACATGCATGCTGTATAGCGATATTTGTATTTCATGTGGCGGTATTATGTAGAGTTGAAATATGAATTGATGTTACACTATGTGGATGCTGTATGGCAGTATTTTTAGAAGAAGAAATGGCTGAAAAATATAGCTAGTGGGAACTTAATGTAAAAAATAGAATAGAAAATAACCTAAAAAAAACTTTATCACAAACATTTAAAAACGCTCCCTGGCCCCGAACATCTCTACATATAGCACAATAATGTATATGGGGATATTATCAGCACAGATTGGGGTAACTGCCCCTATGTGGCCGCTGGAGAAAAAGCTGTGACCATTCAGAGTCTCCATGGACCAAGCGCATGTCTATAAGCCCCGATTATGGGGTACGGTGTCCTCTCTTAAGAAATCTATTTCTCAAGTCTTTTTCTTGTGTTTTTGTAAAGCAGATAGCGTAGAACATTTACATCTTACATCGTGTTAAATTGGCCTTTTGCGATCCCTTTCTTTAAATTTGGAGGGTGATAACTTTTCAATCTCAACAACTTAGTCATTAGTCCAGCTTGTTTTTCAGAAAGTGTTAGTTAATAATTGATCATTTGTTCCTCTTTGGAAAAGAATCTCCTGGAAGGGTAATCTGTCACCTCCCAATTCACAAGTGACTCTTAACCCATTGGACTCAAAGTCAATAAAACTATCAGGAGTTTCTGACTATAAGATAAAGATATCATCAATGTCTCGCCCCCAGAAGGTTACATGGGGGAACCATTCATGGTCATCCTCAAGGAACAATCAGATGTCTTCCCACCAGCTCAGGAGCAAACTCGCATAAGTGGGGGCAACGTGGGTCCCCATTGCGGTACCCCAGGGCTGGAGGTAATACTTCCTACCAGCTCAGAAGCAAACTCAAATAAGTGGGGGCAGCGTGGGTCCCCATTGCGGTACCCCAGGGCTGGAGGTAATACTTCCTACCAGCTCAGAAGCAAAATCGAATAAGTGGGGGCACCATGGGTCCCCATTGCAGTACCCCAGGGCTGGAGGTAATACTTCCTACCAGCTCAGAAGCAAACTCGAATAAGTGGGGGCACCGTGGGTCCCCATTGCGGTACCCCAGAGCTAGAGGTAATACTTCCTACCAGCTCAGAAGCAAACTCAAATAAGTGGGGGCACCGTGGGTCCCCATTGCGGTACCCCAGAGCTGGAGGTAATATTTTCTACCAGCTCAGGAGCAAACTCACATGAGTGAGGGCACCGTGGGTCCCCATTGCGGTACCCCAGAGCTGGAGGTAATATTTCCTACCAGCTCAGGAGCAAACTCACATGAGTGAGGGCACCGTGGGTCCCCATTGACGTACCCCAGAGCTGGAGGTAATACTTCCTATTAACGTAACTAGGTTTCAAGATTTATTCAAGTGATTCAATAATCAAGTCTCCTGATATGAACACTTCTGGTATTAAGAAAATCATAAGGGAAACTGCTATATCCATCAATGGAGGCCATAATAACCCGCTCCTCTAGTGTGATCCCCTCAAGTTTATGTTAGAGATGCCCAGTATTTTGGATATAAGATGGAGATGTAAGATAGATGCGAAAGATTTTATCCAGACACAGTGATGAGAGACAGAATCAATCCCTGTAACAATGGGGTGCCCCTTAAAGGTATGAAAACATTACATATTTCACAAAAACTTCAGAGTGAGCCTTATAGTACTGTGAAGACAGTGCAGATAAAAGTATAATGAGGAAGGTTTCTACCAGACAAATTAATCGGATTAAGAGAGCAGCAGCTAAAATCTCATTACAAAGCAGCAAACAGGTATCTGAAGTGGCTGGCGCCTCAAATCCACGAATCTCAAGGTGAAGGAACGTCCAGAGGCTGCAGATGTGCATGAACCTACTATACGGCCGCTCCTAAAAGGGATCATAAGCAGAAACGGTGGCCATGTGCCCAGACAGACATGAGGACTAATTCTACAGTCTTTACTGATGAGTGTCGGCTACCCTGGATGGTTCAGATGGATGGAGTAATGGATGGTTGGTGGACGACCACCGTGTCCCAACAAGGCTACCACATCAGCAGGGGTGTAACAATCATGGTCACAGGGATTGCGACCACAAACAGGCCCGGGGGTGCAGGGAGCCCATCGACCCCAGCACTTGCTTTAGCTGGATGTGGGTGTGCTTCCAGCTGAAATACATTGCAGCCACTGCATGCTGGGGATCATAATTACCAGGATGAGGCTATATACCAGGATGCAGCCAGGATGGGGACATACACCAGGATGAGGCTATATACCAGGATGCAGCCAGGATGGGGACATACACCAGGATGAGGCTATAAACTAGGATTGTGACATTATTGGAACATATATCAGGATGGGGCATAATGGGGCTATATACCAGGATGGGGCTATGATGAGGATATATACCAGGATGGTGCTAAATACCAGGATGCGGCCATGATGAGAACATATACCAAAATGGGGCTATATACCAGTATGCAGCCAGAATGGGGACATATACTAGGATGAGGCTATATTTCAGGATGGAGACATGATGGGGCCATCTATACCAGGATGGGGACATGATGAAGCTATATATCAGGATGGGGACATGAATGGGATATATACCAGGATGAGGCTATATACCAGTATGTGACCAGGATGGGAACATATACTAGGATGGGGCTATATACCAGGATGGGGACATGATGGGGCCATATATACCAGGATGGGGACATGACCGGGCCAAATATACCAGGATGGGGACAGGATCGGGCCATATATAGCAATATACCAGGATAGGGCCATGATTGGGATATACATACACATTATTGTGTTATATGTTACACTATGTGGCAGTATTTTTGTGCTATACGTTACACTATCGGGCAGTATTATTGTGCTATACGTTACATTATCGGGCAGTATTATTGTGCTATACGTTACATTATGAGACAGTATTAGTGTGTACTATTGTGCTATATGTTACACTGTGTGGCAGTATTATTGTGTTATATGTTACACTATGTGGCAGTATTTTTGTGCTATACATTACACTATCAGGCAGTATTATTGTGCAATATGTTACACTATGGGACAGTATTATTTTGTTATATATTACACTATGTGGCAGTATTACTGTGCGATATGTAATACTATGTGGCTGTATTACTGTGTTCTTTGTTACACTATGTGGCAGTATTATTCTGTTATTATTGTGTTATATATTGAAGTACAGTACGTAGCAGTATTATTGTGCTTTATGTTACACTATGTGGCAGTATTATTGTGCTATATGTTACACCATGTGGCAGTATTATGTGCATTCTGAATGTTATTATTTGCATTTGCGCGGTATTATGTAGAGGTAAAAAATTGGATGTATGTTACACTATGTGACTTATGTAAAGTTTTTGGTAGTAACCTTTAGACACTCCATGGCAATATCATGTGGGCGCTGTATAACAGTATTTTTGGAGTCTTTTTTGTGTGGGCAGTGGCCTCTGTATGCTGCTAATAATATGACGCAGTCACTATTATGTAGGCGCTGTATAGTGCTGTTATTTAGACATGCTATGGGGGTATCATGTAGCTGCTGTCACGGTTGACAGACAGCCCTTTGGTGCCCGGCTGCAGATGGTCGCTGCGTTTTGCTGCACAAACAGCTCCTTGATTTTCCATCCTTTCATCTGTGGTGTGAACGGAGGTTTGTGAGTCTCCTCTGTTAGGGTTTACTCTTTTCCCCTTTAGGACCCTGCTGAGATCTTTTCCTTTCAGCTGCTGCTGTTTATCTGCTTCCCCCTGTGTGTGCTCCTCAGAGCTTCGTGGGGTTGACTAGCGCTCATCCCTCCCATTCATTACCTAGAGCCCTGTTCAGGCTCAGGTATCCTGCTCGGCGCATAGGTGCAGACCCTATCTATAGACATCAGGGGAGGCAGGGGCCAGTGGAAGGTTTGGTCAGGGGTCACCATCTCCCCCTCCCCTAGACACGGGGTGTCCATCTTCCCCCTCCTCCCTTTTCGCCGTTCCCATATCTAGCGTCACAGCTGCTTTATGGCTGAAATCTTTGGCCACTGATCTGTTTGTAAGTGTATTTTGAGGGCAGTAATATTTGGACACTATGTGGCGGCACTATATGGTTCTTCCTTTATGGTGATAGTATCTCAGTACTGTTTATTTTATGTGGATTTTATGTGCGGTATTACATGGGCGCTGTATTACAGCATTATTAGTAAACCATCTGGTGGTATTATGTAGCATTGTGTAATGATATTATTTGGACGTTGTATAGCAGCTTTTTCCTGAGTCACTATGGGGTGGTATTAGGTCATCTTTGAACACCGTGTAGCAGTATTACTAATACACGATATGGAGGTAATAGAGAGGATTACACGGTGGTTACATATATACATATAACTGTGTGTGGTATACAGACGCACGGAGCCGCTCACCAGTACAGCAATCCCAGCAATCCGGCCAGCAGGGCGATGGAGACGGCGGCGCGCTCCGGTCCGGACTCCCGGGACTCCTCCATGGCTTGTCACTGAGCGCAAAGTCCCTGAGGACGAGGAAGCAGAAGTCAGAGCCGAGGACGAGGCCGCGCATCCCGTAAATATTTATCATCATCCTCGTCTCCATAAACACGGAAAACGTTATCATCATCCGCCCGACCTCACCGCACAGTGCCACAACCTCCACCGCCTATACATAGAAACCACAGGGGACCGCGAGGAGCCAGCACCATGTATACAGGGGAAGCGGTACTGTGCAGTGTATATACAGAGACTGAGGAGGGCACCCAGTATACAGGGGAAGCGGTACTGTGCAGTGTATATACAGAGACTGAGGAGGGCACCCAGTATACAGGGAAAGCGGCACTGTGCAGTGTATATATACAGAATAATACAGATACTGAGGATTACACCCAGTATACAGGACAGGAGAAGAGGTACTGTGCAGTGTATATACAGAATAATACAGATACTGAGGATTACACCCAGTATACAGGACAGGAGAAGTGGTACTGTGCAGTGTATATACAGAATAATACAGATACTGAGGATTACACCCAGTATACAGGACAGGAGAAGTGGTACTGTGCAGTGTATATATACAGAATAATACAGGTACTGAGGATTACACCCAGTATACAGGACAGGAGAAGTGGTACTGTGCAGTGTATATATACAGAATAATACAGATACTGAGGATTACACCCAGTATACAGGACAGGAGAAGTGGTACTGTGCAGTGTATATATACAGAATAATACAGATACTGAGGATTACACTCTGTATACAGGACAGGAGAAGTGGTACTGTGCAGTGTATATATACAGAATAATACAGATACTGAGGATTACACCCAGTATACAGGACAGGAGAAGTGGTACTGTGCAGTGTATATATACAGAATAATACAGATACTGAGGATTACACCCAGTATACAGGACAGGAGAAGAGGTACTGTGCAGTGTATATACAGAATAATACAGATACTGAGGATTACACCCAGTATACAGGACAGGAGAAGTGGTACTGTGCAGTGTATATACAGAATAATACAGATACTGAGGATTACACCCAGTATACAGGACAGGAGAAGTGGTACTGTGCAGTGTATATATACAGAATAATACAGGTACTGAGGATTACACCCAGTATACAGGACAGGAGAAGTGGTACTGTGCAGTGTATATATACAGAATAATACAGGTACTGAGGATTACACCCAGTATACAGGACAGGAGAAGTGGTACTGTGCAGTGTATATATACAGAATAATACAGATACTGAAGATTACACCCAGTATACAGGACAGGAGAAGTGGTACTGTGCAGTGTATATATACAGAATAATACAGATACTGAGGATTATACCCAGTATACAGGACAGGAGAAATGGTACTGTGCAGTGTATATATACAGAATAATACAGATACTGAGGATTACACCCAGTATACAGGACAGGAGAAGTGGTACTGTGCAGTGTATATACAGAATAATACAGATACTGAGGATTACACCCAGTATACAGGACAGGAGAAGTGGTACTGTGCAGTGTGTATATACAGAATAATACAGACACTGAGGATTACACCCAGTATACAGGACAGGAGGAGTGGTACTGTGCAGTGTATATATACAGAATAATACAGATACTGAGGAATACACCCAGTATACAGGACAGGAGAAGTGGTACTGTGCAGTGTATATACAGAATAATACAGATACTGAGGATTACACCCAGTATACAGGACAGGAGAAGTGGTACTGTGCAGTGTATATATACAGATACTGAGGATTACACCCAGTATACAGGTCAGGAGAAGTGCTACTGTGCAGTGTATATACAGAATAATACAGATACTGAGGATTACACCCAGTATACAGGACAGGAGAAGTGGTACTGTGCAGTGTATATACAGAATAATACAGATACTGAGGATTACACCCAGCATACAGGACAGGAGAAGTGGTACTGTGCAGTGTATATATACAGAATAATACAGATACTGAGGATTACACCCAGTATACAGGACAGGAGAAGTGGTACTGTGCAGTGCATATATACAGAATAATACAGATACTGAGGATTACACCCAGTATACAGGACAGGAGAAGTGGTTCTGTGCAGTGTATATATACAGAATAATACAGGTACTGAGGATTACACCCAGTATACAGGACAGGAGAAGTGGTACTGTGCAGTGTATATATACAGAATAATACAGGTACTGAGGATTACACCCAGTATACAGGACAGGAGAAGTGGTACTGTGCAGTGTATATATACAGAATAATACAGGTACTGAGGATTACACCCAGTATACAGGACAGGAGAAGTGGTACTGTGCAGTGTATATATACAGAATAATACAGATACTGAGGATTACACCCAGTATACAGGACAGGAGAAGTGGTACTGTGCAGTGTATATATAGAGAATAATACAGGTACTGAGGATTACACCCAGTATACAGGACAGGAGAAGTGGTACTGTGCAGTGTATATATACAGAATAATACAGGTACTGAGGATTACACCCAGTATACAGGACAGGAGAAGTGGTACTGTGCAGTGTATATATACAGAATAATACAGGTACTGAGGATTACACCCAGTATACAGGACAGGAGAAGTGGTACTTTGCAGTGTATATATACAGAATAATACAGATACTGCGGATTACACCCAGTATACAGGACAGGAGAAGTGGTACTTTGCAGTGTATATATACAGAATAATACAGATACTGAGGATTACACCCAGTATACAGGACAGGAGAAGTGGTACTGTGCAGTGCATATATACAGAATAATACAGATACTGAGGATTACACCCAGTATACAGGACAGGAGAAGTGGTTCTGTGCAGTGTATATATACAGAATAATACAGGTACTGAGGATTACACCCAGTATACAGGACAGGAGAAGTGGTACTGTGCAGTGTATATATACAGAATAATACAGGTACTGAGGATTACACCCAGTATACAGGACAGGAGAAGTGGTACTGTGCAGTGTATATATACAGAATAATACAGGTACTGAGGATTACACCCAGTATACAGGACAGGAGAAGTGGTACTGTGCAGTGTATATATACAGAATAATACAGATACTGAGGATTACACCCAGTATACAGGACAGGAGAAGTGGTACTGTGCAGTGTATATATAGAGAATAATACAGGTACTGAGGATTACACCCAGTATACAGGACAGGAGAAGTGGTACTGTGCAGTGTATATATACAGAATAATACAGGTACTGAGGATTACACCCAGTATACAGGACAGGAGAAGTGGTACTGTGCAGTGTATATATACAGAATAATACAGGTACTGAGGATTACACCCAGTATACAGGACAGGAGAAGTGGTACTGTGCAGTGTATATATACAGAATAATACAGATACTGAGCATTACACCCAGTATACAGGACAGGAGAAGAGGTACTGTGCAGTGTATATATACAGAATAATACAGATACTGAGGATTACACCCAGTATACAGGACAGGAGAAGTGGTACTGTGCAGTGTATATATACAGAATAATACAGATACTGAGGATTACACCCAGTATACAGGACAGGAGAAGTGGTACTGTGCAGTGTATATATACAGAATAATACAGACACTGAGGATTACACCCAGTATACAGGACAGGAGAAGTAGTACTGTGCAGTGTATATATATACAGAATAATACAGATACTGAGGATTACACCCAGTATACAGGACAGGAGAAGTGGTACTGCGCAGTGTATATATACAGAATAATACAGATACTGAGGATTACACCCAGTATACAGGACAGGAGAAGTGGTACTGTGCAGTGTATATATACAGAATAATACAGACACTGAGGATTACACCCAGTATACAGGACAGGAGAAGTGGTACTGTGCAGTGTATATATACATAATAATACAGATACTGAGGATTACACCCAGTATACAGGACAGGAGGAGTGGTACTGTGCAGTGTATATATACAGAATAATACAGACACTGAGGATTACACCCAGTATACAGGACAAGAGAAGCGGTACTGTGCAGTGTATATATACAGAATAATACAGATACTGAGGAGTACACCCAGTATACAGGACAGGAGAAGTGGTACTGTGCGGTGTATATATACAGAATAATACAGATACTAAGGATTACACCCAGTATACAGGACAGGAGAAGTGGTACTGTGCAGTGTATATATACAGAATAATACAGATACTGAGGATTACACCCAGTATACAGGACAGGAGAAGTGGTACTGTGCAGTGTATATATACAGAATAACACAGACACTGAGGATTACTCCCAGTATACAGGACAGGAGAAGTGGTACTGTGCAGTGTATATATACAGAATAATACAGATATTGAGGATTACACCCAGTATACAGGACAGGAGAAGTGGTACTGTGCAGTGTATATATACAGAATAATACAGATACTGAAGATTACACCCAGTATACAGGACAGGAGAAGTGGTACTGTGCAGTGTATATATACAGAATAATACAGATACTGAGGATTACACCCAGTATACAGGACAGGAGAAGTGGTACTGTGCAGTGTATATATACAGAATAATACAGGTACTGAGGATTACACCCAGTATACAGGTCAGGAGAAGTGGTACTGTGCAGTGTATATATACAGAATAATACAGATATTGAGGATTACACCCAGTATACAGGACAGGAGAAGTGGTACTGTGCAGTGTATATATACAGAATAATACAGATACTGAGGATTACACCCAGTATACAGGACAGGAGAAGTGGTACTGTGCAGTGTATATATACAGAATAATACAGATACTGAGGATTACACCCAGTATACAGGACAGGAGAAGTGGTACTGTGCAGTGTATATATACAGAATAATACAGGTACTGAGGATTACACCCAGTATACAGGTCAGGAGAAGTGGTACTGTGCAGTGTATATATACAGAATAATACAGATACTGAGGATTACACCCAGTATACAGGACAGGAGAAGTGGTACTGTGCAGTGTATATATACAGAATAATACAGATACTGAAGATTACACCCAGTATACAGGACAGGAGAAGTGGTACTGTGCAGTGTATATATACAGAATAATACAGATACTGAGGATTATACCCAGTATACAGGACAGGAGAAATGGTACTGTGCAGTGTATATATACAGAATAATACAGATACTGAGGATTACACCCAGTATACAGGACAGGAGGAGTGGTACTGTGCAGTGTGTATATACAGAATAATACAGACACTGAGGATTACACCCAGTATACAGGACAGGAGGAGTGGTACTGTGCAGTGTATATATACAGAATAATACAGATACTGAGGAATATACCCAGTATACAGGACAGGAGAAGTGGTACTGTGCAGTGTATATACAGAATAATACAGATACTGAGGATTACACCCAGTATACAGGACAGGAGAAGTGGTACTGTGCAGTGTATATATACAGATACTGAGGATTACACCCAGTATACAGGTCAGGAGAAGTGGTACTGTGCAGTGTATATACAGAATAATACAGATACTGAGGATTACACCCAGTATACAGGACAGGAGAAGTGGTACTGTGCAGTGTATATATACAGAATAATACAGATACTGAGGATTACACCCAGTATACAGGACAGGAGAAGTGGTACTGTGCAGTGTATATACAGAATAATACAGATACTGAGGATTACACCCAGTATACAGGACAGGAGAAGTGGTACTGTGCAGTGTATATATACAGAATAATACAGGTACTGAGGATTACACCCAGTATACAGGACAGGAGAAGTAGTAGTGTGCAGTGTATATATACAGAATAATACAGATACTGAGGATTACACCCAGTATACAGGACAGGAGAAGTGGTACTGTGCAGTGCATATATACAGAATATTACAGATACTGAGGATTACACCCAGTATACAGGACAGGAGAAGTGGTACTGTGCAGTGTATATATACAGAATAATACAGATACTGAGGATTACACCCAGTATACAGGACAGGAGAAGTGGTACTGTGCAGTGCATATATACAGAATAATACAGACACTGAGGATTACACCCAGTATACAGGACAGGAGAAGTGGTACTGTGCAGACAGATACTGAGGATTACACCCAGTATACAGGACAGGAGAAGTGGTACTGTGCAGTGTATATATACAGAATAATACAGATACTGAGGATTACACCCAGTATACAGGACAGGAGAAGTGGTACTGTGCAGTGTATATATACAGAATAATACAGATACTGAGGATTACACCCAGTATACAGGACAGGAGAAGTGGTACTGTGCAGTGTATATATACAGAATAATACAGATACTGAGGATTACACCCAGTATAAAGGACAGGAGAAGTGGTACTGTACAGTGTATATACAGGATAATACAGATACTGAGGATTACTCCCAGTATACAGGACAGGAGAAGTGGTACTGTGCAGTGTATATATACAGAATAATACAGATACTGAGGATTACACCCAGTATACAGGACAGGAGAAGTGGTACTGTGCAGTGTATATATACAGAATAATACAGATACTGAGGATTACACCCAGTATACAGGACAGGAGGAGTGGTACTGTGCAGTGTATATAGACAGAATAATACAGATACTGAGGATTACACCCAGTATACAGGACAGGAGAAGTGGTACTGTGCAGTGTATATATACAGAATAATACAGATACTGAGGATTACTCCTGTATGTTGGATATATCCCTGGGTCACTTACTGTTAGTGGTAGTGTTCAGTTGCCGTGTACAGTATATACACCTCTTCTTGTATATACACCTCTTCTTCCCGGCAGGAATCTGGGGGCGTCTTCTGGGGGCGTCTTCTGGGGCGGGCGGATCTTGCAGACACCTGGGGATTGTATCTTGCAGGTTGTCCTCTGTTCTGTAGATCCAGAGTTTAGGGATTATTTAGAGATTTCTTATCTCTCCTCTTATTGTGTCTTTTGTCCTCTGTTCCTATTGGTGCAGACTTCTCTATGCCCTGTCCTCTGTCTCCTCCATTGTGGGGTGAATCGCGCACACTTTGAGAAATAATTGGGGATTGTTGTATATTTCATCCTTTATCCACATGAGCTCTGGGGGTGGGGTGGGGTCTGGATTATGGGGGCGATTTACACCCCCAGACACTGTTGCACACAGCGCACCTGCCCAGGAGCTGCCCCCATCGATCACACCTTTATCTCCCCGTCAGGGGGATCGTCCTCTCTAGACCAGAGACGTCTCCTTCTTATAAACTAATTTTTAGCCAAAAAATCAGATAAACATGAAGAAGTCCAATCAGATATTCCAGCATAGTCACTACACATGCAAAGTTGTAACACGTTTACTTTTCCCATTTATACGTTGTACTTAAATCACCTCCAGAGCTGCAGTCACTGTTCTGCTGTTACATTGTGTCTTATCCTCCAGTCACCTCCAGAGCTGCACTCACTATTCTGCTGTTACATCATGTCTTATCCTCCAGTCACCTCCAGAGCTGCAGTCACTATTCTGCTGTTACATCATGTCTTATCCTCCAGAGCTGCAGTCACTATTCTGCTGTTACATCGTGTCTTATCCTGCAGTCACCTCCAGAGCTGCAGTCACTATTCTGCTGTTACATCGTGTCTTATCCTGCAGTCACCTCCAGAGCTGCAGTCACTACTGTATTTTGCTGTTACATCATGTCTTATCCTCCAGTCACCTCCAGAGCTGCAGTCACTATTCTGCTGTTACATCGTGTCTTATCCTCCAGTCACCTCCAGAGCTGCAGTCACTATTCTGCCATTACATCATGTCTTATCCTCCAGAGCTGCAGTCACTATTCTGCTGTTACATCGTGTCTTATCCTCCAGAGCTGCAGTCACTATTCTGCTGTTACATCGTGTCTTATCCTGCAGTCACCTCTGTATTTTGCTGTTACATCATGTCTTATCCTCCAGTCATCTCCAGAGCTGTAGTCACTATTCTGCTGTTACATCGTGTCTTATCCTCCAGTCAGCTCCAGAGCTGCAGTCTCTATTTGGCAATTACATCATGTCTTATCCTTCAGTCACTTCCAGACCTCTTAGTCACATGACTGCAGTTTGAAGAAAAACAGCTCCTGAGAACGGTGTCTCAACTGATAGAGCAGATGTATCATAATGAAAAATCCCAGGGCTGCCAGAGAAATGTGTGACAGTGGAATGCATGAATACAGCATCAGAACCACCAATGGCAAATGTAACCAGCACCGGACCAACCATCATTACATGAATACAGCACCAGAAGCACCATGAGTGCATGAATACAGCACCAGAACCACCATAAGTAAATAAACAGAGCACCAGAATCACCAACACTTTATGAATACAATGCCAAAACCATGATTAGTATATGAAGAGAGAGGGCACTAAAATAAATATCAGTACATTAATACAGCACCAGAAGCACCATTAGTGCAGGAATACAGGACCAGAACCACAATCAGTAAATGAATAAAGCATTAGGGCCATCATCAGTACATGAATATGGCACCAGAATCACCATCATTATATGAATGTTGCAACAGAAATACCCTTACTACATAAATTCAAGACCAGAACCACCATAAGTAAATAATAGAGCACCAAGATCACCAACAGTTTATTAATACTATGCTAGAACCACGATCAGTACATAAATACAGCACCATTACTGCAGGAATACAGAACCAGAACCACAATCAGTAAGTGAGTAAAGCACCTGAACCCGTTTAACTACATGAATACATTACCAGACCTATTATCAGTTTCATCAATACAGAACAAAAACCATCATTAGTAAATCATTACAGCACTAGATCCACCATCAGTACAGGAACACAGCACTAAAATCACCATCAATTCATGACTACTTTACCAAAACCACTATCAGGAAATTAATACAGCCCAGAACCACCATCCACACATGAATATACCTCAAGGACCACCATCATGAATGCAATAATAGAACAATCATCAGTACCTGAATATATAACCAGAACCAACATCAGTACAGAAAACAGTACCAAAACCACCATTAGTATATGAATACATCACCAGAATCATCAACAGTACATAAATACATAACCAAAATTGCAATGAGTACATGAATGCAACACTATCATCAGAAAAAAGAAAAATACGGCACCAAATTTATCATCAGTACATGAACACGGCAGTAGATCCACAATCCATACAGAGATAGAGCACCAGAATATTTATTAATATATGAATTTAACACAAGAACCATCATAAACACAGCACCAGAACCACCATAAGTACATGAGTACAGCATCAAAATCAGCATTAATACATATAAACAGCAGCAGAACCATAATCAGCACATGAGTATGTCACTAAGCTTAGTACATCGATCCATTACAGTGTCAGATCAGTTCCAAATACATTTGTATAGCACAAACCTATAACTTTTAGTTTGTTCATAACAATGGTCAGTAGACGCTTGTTGTTACCATTCATGACCATACAGGAACCACAGCACTGATGGGACATAGGCAGCGTCGCAGACCTCCCATCTCTCGAGCCTACTGCAGCACATCTGGACATGGTTCCCTTAAAATGATGGTGTCATTGTAGTTCCCCCTGAATTAAAATATCTGTTCACATTGAGCCCCGTGCATCACATTGTCCCTCTTATAGTGCAGTGCTGCAATACTGTGCCCATCCACATTATGTACTATAGCAGCCCACCCTATATGGATATCATATCCACCCTTATTAACTACAAGTGACAAGCCCTTATGAATTTCAGCTGCTGCACTGTACATCATTATGCGCTATAACCATCGCACGGTCCTCCCTTATGAAATATAACCACCACACTGTCCTCCCTTATTATATATAACCATCGCACTGTCCTCCCTTATGAAATATAACCATTGCACCGTCCTCCCTTATGAAATATAACCATCGCACTGTCCTCCCTTATGAAATATAACCATCGCACCGTCCTCCCTTATGAAATATAACCATCGCACTGTCCTCCCTTATGAAATATAACCATCGCACCGTCCTCCCTTATGATATATAACCACCACACTGTCCTCCCTTATGAAATATAACCACCACACTGTCCTCCCTTATGAAATATAACCACCACACTGTCCTCCCTTATGAAATATAACCATCGCACTGTCCTCCCTTATGAAATATAACCACCACACTGTCCTCCCTTATGAAATATAACCACCACACTGTCCTCCCTTATGAAATATAACCACCACACTGTCCTCCCTTATGAAATATAACCACCACACTGTCCTCCCTTATGAAATATAACCATCGCACTGTCCTCCCTTATGAAATATAACCACCACACTGTCCTCCCTTATGAAATATAACCACCACACTGTCCTCCCTTATGAAATATAACCATCGCACTGTCCTCCCTTATGAAATATAACCACCACACTGTCCTCCCTTATGAAATATAACCATCGCACTGTCCTCCCTTATGAAATATAACCACCACACTGTCCTCCCTTATGAAATATAACCATCGCGCTGTCCTCCCTTATGAAATATAACCACCACACTGTCCTCCCTTATGAAATATAACCACCACACTGTCCTCCCTTATGATATATAACCATCGCACTGTCCTCCCTTATGATATATAACCACCACACTGTCCTCCCTTATGAAATATAACCACCACACCGTCCTCCCTTATGAAATATAACCACCACACCGTCCTCCCTTATGAAATATAATCACCACACCGTCCTCCCTTATGAAATATAATCACCACACTGTCCTCCCTTCTGAAATATAACCACCACACTGTCCTCCCTTCTGAAATATAACCACCACACCGTCCTCCCTTATGAAATATAATCACCACACCGTCCTCCCTTATGAAATATAACCACCACACCATCCTCCCTTATGATATATAATCACCACACTGTCCTCCCTTATGATATATAATCACCACACTGTCCTCCCTTCTGAAATATAACCACCACACCGTCCTCCCTTATGAAATATAACCACCACACCGTCCTCCCTTATGAAATATAACCACCACACTGTCCTCCCTTATGAAATATAACCACCACACTGTCCTCCCTTATGAAATATAAACCACCACACCGTCCTCCCTTATGAAATATAACCACCACACTGTCCTCCCTTATGAAATATAACCACCACACTGTCCAACCTTATGAAATATAACCACCACACTGTCCAACCTTATGAAATATAACCACCACACTGTCCTCCCTTATGAAATATAACCACCACACTGTCCTCCCTTATGAAATATAACCACCACACTGTCCTCCCTTATGAAATATAAACCACCACACTGTCCTCCCTTCTGAAATATAACCACCACACTGTCCTCCCTTATGAAATATAACCACCACACTGTCCTCCCTTATGATATATACCCACCACACTGTCCTCCCTTCTGAAATATAACCACCACACCGTCCTCCCTTATGAAATATAACCACCACACTGTCCTCCCTTATGATATATACCCACCACACTGTCCTCCCTTATGAAATATAACCACCACACTGTCCTCCCTTATGAAATATAACCACCACACCGTCCTCCCTTATGAAATATAACCACCACACTGTCCTCCCTTATGAAATATAACCACCACACTGTCCAACCTTATGAAATATAACCACCACACTGTCCTCCCTTATGATATATACCCACCACACTGTCCTCCCTTATGAAATATAACCACCACACTGTCCTCCCTTATGAAATATAACCACCACACTGTCCTCCCTTATGAAATATAACCACCACACTGTCCTCCCTTATGAAATATAACCACCACACTGTCCAACCTTATGAAATATAACCATCACACTGTCCAACCTTATGAAATATAACCACCACACTGTCCTCCCTTATGAAATATAACCACCACACCGTCCTCCCTTATGAAATATAACCACCACACTGTCCTCCCTTATGAAATATAACCACCACACTGTCCTCCCTTCCGAAATATAACCACCACACTGTCCTCCCTTATGAAATATAACCACCACACTGTCCAACCTTATGAAATATAACCACCACACTGTCCTCCCTTATAAACTATAACTACCTCACTGTCCAACCTTATAGACTATACCTGCCAAACTGACCAATTTTAATAATTATAGCCACCAAACTGACCTCCCTAAATATCTATAATCACCACTGTCCTCATCACCACATCCACCCTAATTAGCTATAACAGCCATGCTGTCCTTCCTTATGAACCATAACAATTTCATTGTCCTCCTTTATGAACTATAGTCACCACACTGTCCAACTTTAAGAACTAAAACCACCACATTGACCGCCCAAAATAGCTATAAACACACACTATCCTCCCTTATGAACTATAACCATCACATGGTCCTCAATTCTGATTTTTAAACACCACAAGATTTGCTCTAATTAGCTAAAATTGCTACACTGTCCTCCCTTATAAACTAAAACTACCACACTAACCAACCATTTCTAACTATAATCATCACACTTACCACCTACTTAGCTATAACTGCACACTAATTATTTATAATGAACTATAACCACCACATGGTCTTCTCTTATGAACTATTACACCCACACTCTCCTAATTACCTAAATCTGTCTGCAGCCACCACTAGGGGGAGCTCCCTGTATACAGAGATACATGATAAGATCCTGTCTGCAGCCACCACTAGGGGGAGCTCCCTGTATACAGAGATACATGATAAGATCCTGTCTGCAGCCACCACTAGGGGGAGCTCCCTGTATACAGAGATACATGATAAGATCCTGTCTGCAGCCACCACTAGGGGGAGCTCCCTGTATACAGAGATAAATGATAAGCTCCTGTCTGCAGCCACCACTAGGGGGAGCTCCCTGTATACAGAGATACATGATAAGATCCTGTCTGCAGCCACCACTAGGGGGAGCTCCCTGTATACAGAGATACATGATAAGATCCTGTCTGAAGCCACCACTAGGGGGAGCTCTCTGTATACAGAGATACATGATAAGATCCTGACTGTAGTCACCACTAGGGGGAGCTCCCTGTATACAGAGATACATGATAAGATCCTGTCTGCAGCCACCACTAGGGGAGCTCCCTGTATACAGAGATACATGATAAGATCCTGTCTGCAGCCACCACTAGGGGGAGCTCCCTGTATACAGAGATACATGATAAGATCCTGTCTGCAGTCACCACTAGGGGGAGCTCCCTGTATACAGAGATACATGATAAGATCCTGTCTGCAGCCACCACTAGGGGGAGCTCCCTGTATACAGAGATACATGATAAGATCCTGTCTGCAGCCACCACTAGGGGGAGCTCCCTGTATACAGAGATAAATGATAAGATCCTGTCTGCAGCCACCACTAGGGGGAGCTCCCTGTATACAGAGATACATGATAAGATCCTGTCTGCAGCCACCACTAGGGGGAGCTCCCTGTATACAGAGATAAATGATAAGCTCCTGTCTGCAGTCACCACTAGGGGGAGCTCCCTGTATACAGAGATACATGATAAGATCCTGTCTGCAGTCACCACTAGGGGGAGCTCCCTGTATACAGAGATACATGATAAGATCCTGTCTGCAGCCACCACTAGGGGTGCTCCCTGTATACAGAGATACATGATAAGATCCTGTCTGCAGTCACCACTAGGGGGAGCTCCCTGTATACAGATACATGATAAGATCCTGTCTGTAGCCACCACTAGGGGGAGCTCCCTGTATACAGAGATACATGATAAGATCCTGTCTGCAGCCACCACTAGGGGGAGCTCCCTGTATACAGAGATACATGATAAGATCCTGTCTGCAGCCACCACTAGGGGGAGCTCCCTGTATACAGAGATACCTGATAAGATCCTGTCTGCAGCCACCACTAGGGGGAGCTCCCTGTATACAGAGATGCATGGTAAGATCCTGTCTGCAGCCACCACTAGGGGGAGCTCCCTGTATACAGAGATACATGATAAGAGCCTGTCTGCAGCCACCACTAGGGTGAGCTCCCTGTATACAGAGATACATGATAAGATCCTGTCTGCAGCCACCACTAGGGGGAGCTCCCTGTATACAGAGATACATGATAAGATCCTGTCTGCAGCCACCACTAGGGGGAGCTCCCTGTATACAGAGATACATGATAAGATCCTGTCTGCAGCCACCACTAGGGGGAGCTCCCTGTATACAGAGATACATAAGATCCTGTCTGCAGCCACCACTAGGGGGAGCTCCCTGTATACAGAGATACATGATAAGATCCTGTCTGCAGCCACCACTAGGGGGAGCTCCCTGTATACAGAGATACATGATAAGATCCTGTCTGCAGCCACCACTAGGGGGAGCTCCCTGTATACAGAGATACATGATAAGATCCTGTCTGCAGTCACCACTAGGGGGAGCTCCCTGTATACAGAGATACATTATAAGATCCTGTCTGCAACCACTAGGGGGAGCTCCCTGTATACAGAGATACATGATAAGATCCTGTCTGCAGTCACCACTAGGGGGAGCTCCCTGTATAGAGATACATGATGATGTAGGGAACGGTTATGATCCAGTGACCGAGGAGGATCAGAAAAAGAGCAATAACTCGGAAACCCAGAAAATAACCAGAGTGGCTGGAACCTTAACGGACTGCAGACCTAATCCTGACACACAACTAGAAGTAGCCGTAGGATGAGCCTACGATGACCTAGTCGTCTCGACACAGCCAGAGAACTAAATACTCTAACAGAGAGAAATGTAGAAAAGATAATCTGCCTCGGAGTAGTCCCCAAAGATATAGATAGCCCCCCACATGTAAAAATTACAGTGATATAGGAAAACACAATACATAGCTAGAGAACAGATACAGCAAAGATGAGGCCCAAACTATCTGCATAGAAAAGGATAGGAAGGAGCACTGACTGCAGCCGTAAAAACCCTAATAAATACCAGCACGCCTGACATGGAAAAATACTGAGCCTACACAGGCTCTTCCCTGCTATATCAGTACTCTGGTGTTACTGGGATCCAAGAAAAACATTGATATAGAGAGGGGACTGAATATTGTACCAAGCATGACAAAACACAATACATAACAGAACATGGAGCAAGGTACAGATACTCCCAGCAGGGAATGATCCAACTCCACCAAAAACTCCACACAGGCAAAATCACAAGAAAGTGAAAACCATAAGCAGAGGTACAAAGACCAACTTATCTGAGAGGAGTTCTGGTAGACACAGAAAAAAAAGGGCTGGTTTCAGGAAGTCCTTAAAACACAGGAAATAATATTGAGCACTGGCAAGGAATAAAAGGAAGCTACACAGTTATATAGGCCCAAACTAAATGGCCTGATTGCCAATCCTCCTCAGCTGTCCAGTTCCCACTCAGCAAGTCAGCTGCATTACCAGCACTGACCACAAGAGGGAGCCCCAAACTGGAATCTAATTCTAATGTATTCACAACAGGGAACACCCCACAGTGGTGGTTTTAAAAGTTATATTCCTGTACATAGTGACAGCATTATAGTAGGTATATTTTTGTACATAAAGTGGGGAAATAATTATTTGATCCCTTGCTGATCTTGTAAGTTCGCTCACTGACACAGACATGGACAGTCTACAATATTAAGGGTCAGTTAATTGTAACAGTGAGAGAACATCCAATATGAAATCCAAAAAATCACATTATATAAATTATATACATGTATTTGCATTTTACAGAGAGGAATAAGTATTGGATCCCTCTGGCAAACAAGATTTAATACTTGGTGGCCGCCCAGCAGTCAGGCGTTTTTGTAGTTGATGATGAGGATTTTGCTCCTCTCCTCTGTGGAGATCATCTCTAAATCATTAAGATTTTAAGGCTGTCGCTTGGCAGCTCGGAGCTTCAGCTCCTCCATCAGTTTTTTATGGGATCAAGGTCTGGAGACTGGCTAGGCCACTCCATGACCTTAATGTGCTTCTTCTTGAGCCACTCCTTTGTTGCCTTGGCTGTATGTTTTGGGTCATTGTTGTGCTGGAAGACCCAGCCACAACCCATTTTTAAATGTCCTGGTGAAGGGAAGGAGGTGGTCACTCAGGATTTTACAGTACATGGCTCCATCCATTGTCCCATTGATGCGGTGACGTAGTCCTGTGCCCTTAGAGAAATACCCACAAAACATAATGTTTCCCCCTCCACACATGACAGTGGGGATGGTGTTCTTTGGGTCATAGGCAGCATTTCTCTTCCTCCAAACACGGCGAGTTGAGTTAAGGCCAAAGAGCTGAATTTTTGTCTCCTCTGACCCTCAGCAACGTCTCCCAATCACTCTCAGAATCATCCAGGTGTTCATTGGCAAACTTCAGATGGGCCGGCTGCACATGGGCATTCATCAGAAGGGCCGGCTGCACATGGGCATTCATCAGATGGGCCGGCCGCACATGGGCCTTCATCAGATGGGCCGGCTGCACATGGGCCTTCATCAGATGGGCCGGCTGCACATGGGCCTTCATCAGAAGGGCCGGCTGCACATGGGCATTCATCAGATGGGCCGGCTGCACATAAGCCTTCTTCAGACGGGCCGGCCGCACGTGGGCCTTCTTCAGACGGGCCGGCCGCACGTGGGCCTTCTTCAGACGGGCCGGCTGCACGTGGGCCTTCATCAGACGGGCCGGCCGCACGTGGGCCTTCTTCAGACGGGCCGGCTGCACGTGGGCCTTCATCAGATGGGCCGGCTGCACATGGGCCTTCATCAGATGGGCCGGCTGCACATGGGCCTTCATCAGATGGGCCGGCTGCACATGGGCCTTCATCAGATGGGCCGGCTGCACATGGGCCTTCATCAGATGGGCCGGCTGCACATGGGCCTTCATCAGATGGGCCGGCCGCACATGGGCCTTCATCAGACGGGACAGCCGCACATGGGCCTTCTTCAGACGGGCCGGCTGCACATGGGCCTTCATCAGATGGGCCGGCCGCACATGGGCCTTCTTCAGACGGGCCGGCTGCACATGGGCCTTCATCAGACGGGCCGGCTGCACGTGGGCCTTCTTCAGACGGGCCGGCTGCACATGGGCCTTCTTCAGACGGGCCGGCTGCACATGGGCCTTCATCAGACGGGCCGGCTGCACATGGGCCTTCATCAGACGGGCCGGCTGCACATGGGCCTTCATCAGACGGGCCGGCTGCACATGGGCCTTCATCAGACGGGCCGGCCGCACATGGGCCTTCATCAGACGGGCCGGCTGCACATGGGCTTTCATCAGATGGGCCGGCTGCACATGGGCCTTCATCAGACGGGCCGGCTGCACATGGGCCTTCATCAGACGGGCCGGCCGCACGTGGGCCTTCATCAGACGGGCCGGCCGCACATGGGCCTTCATCAGACGGGCCGGCTACACGTGGGTCTTCTTCAGACGGGCCGGCTGCACATGGGCCTTCATCAGACGGGCCGGCTACACGTGGGTCTTCTTCAGACGGGCCGGCTGCACATGGGTCTTCTTACAAAACTTACAAAAATCAGCAAGAGATCAAATACTTATTTCCTTCACTGTAGGGCGGTATTATAGTATCAGATGCAGTGTGTATTGAAGCATTATATGTTGGTTTCCTCACTGTAGGGATTAATCAGTCCGTTCTTCTGTCTTGTCTGGACCTGCAGTTTGCAGGGGTGTACGTCTTGTCTTTCTCCTGAGTTTCTTCCTCTGCTTCTTCTGCCGCTCCTTGTCCTCGTCCTTCTCATACTCATCGTCCTCCTCCTCGTCCTCCTCCTCGTCTTCCTCCTCGTCGTCCTCCTCCTCCTCGTCCTTCTCGTACTCATCGTCCTCCTCCTCGTCCTCCTCGTCTTCCTCCTCGTTGTCTTCCTCCTCCTCGTCCTCCTCGTCTTCCTCGTCCTCCTTATTCACCGTCTTACCTTTGATCAGTTTTTGACTCTTCGTCTCGTTAATTTCCTTTTCACCTTTTATTTTCCTTTATATTTTTCATTTTCTTTGTGTTCTAATTTCTCCCGATTTTCCCGTTTTTTTTTATTGCTGTCAGTGAATGGAAACGTCGACTGTTTCGGAGACATGTGGATGCTTCCTGTGTTTTGCTGCTCTGGGGGCAGTGGTGATAATGGGGGATCTCCGGCTGGGAAGTTTTGGTGACGTCTCCATTTTGGTTTCAGGCGGCAGAGAATGTGAGGAATGTGGCCATGACCCGAACACGATGCGACAAGACCAGAACGTGGGAAGTGGAGAGGAACCGAAAATGCAGCGAAACGCGCGGAGGGACGGCACATGCCCAGGGACAAAACTAGGGGATATGCCACTGCAGCACAGAGGATTTCAGCACAGCCAGGACTTATTGGAGAGGGTCAACCTTTGTCAGAAATTAGGATTATTTTTTCAGCACTGACAACCAGCTCCCTGACACCTCCACTGACAACCAGCTCCCTGACACCGCCGCTGACAACCAGAGACCTGACCCCTCCGCTGACAACCAGCTCCCTGACACCTCCACTGACAACCAGCGACCTGACCCCTCCGCTGACAACCAGCTCCCTGACGCCTCCGCTGACAACCAGCTCCCTGACACCGCCGCTGACAACCAGAGACCTGACCCCTCCGCTGACAACCAGCTCCCTGACACCTCCACTGACAACCAGCGACCTGACCCCTCCGCTGACAACCAGCTCCCTGACGCCTCCGCTGACAACCAGCGACCTGACGCCTCCGCTGACAACCAGCGACCTGACGCCTCCGCTGACAACCAGCGACCTGACGCCTCCGCTGACAACCAGCGACCTGACGCCTCCGCTGACAACCAGCGACCTGACGCCTCCGCTGACACCCAGCGACCTGACGCCTCCGCTGACACCCAGCTCCCTGACATCTCCGCTGACAACCAGCGACCTGACCCCTCCGCTGACAACCAGCGACCTGACCCCTCCGCTGACAACCAGCGACCTGACGCCTCCGCTGACAACCAGCGACCTGACCCCTCCGCTGACAACCAGCGACCTGACGCCTCCGCTGACACCCAGCGACCTGACGTCTCCGCTGACACCCAGTGACCTGACACCTCCGCTGACAACCAGCGACCTGACGCCTCCGCTGACAACCAGCTCCCTGACACCTCCGCTGACAACCAGCGACCTGACGCCTCCGCTGACAACCAGCGACCTGACACCTCCGCTGACAACCAGCTCCCTGACACCTCCGCTGACACCCAGCGACCTGACCCCTCCGCTGACAACCAGTGACCTGACCCCTCCGCTGACAACCAGCGACCTGACCCCTCCGCTGACAACCAGCAGCGACCTGACGCCTCCGCTGACAACCAGCGACCTGACCCCTCCGCTGACACCCAGCGACCTGACACCTCCGCTGACAACCAGCTCCCTGACACCTCCGCTGACACCCAGCGACCCGACGCCTCCGCTGACAACCAGCGACCCGACGCCTCCGCTGACAACCAGCGACCTGACCCCTCCGCTGACAACCAGCGACCTGACGCCTCCGCTGACAACCAGCGACCAGACGCCTCCGCTGACAACCAGCGACCTGACGCCTCCGCTGACAACCAGCGACCTGACACCTCCGCTGACACCCAGCGACCTGACGCCTCCGCTGACACCCAGCTCCCTGACGCCTCCGCTGACACCCAGCTCCCTGACATCTCCGCTGACAACCAGCGACCTGACCCCTCCGCTGACAACCAGCGACCTGACCCCTCCGCTGACAACCAGCGACCTGACGCCTCCGCTGACAACCAGCGACCTGACCCCTCCGCTGACAACCAGCGACCTGACGCCTCCGCTGACACCCAGCGACCTGACGTCTCCGCTGACACCCAGTGACCTGACACCTCCGCTGACAACCAGCTCCCTGACACCTCCGCTGACACCCAGCGACCTGACCCCTCCGCTGACAACCAGCGACCTGACCCCTCCGCTGACAACCAGCGACCTGACCCCTCCGCTGACAACCAGCAGCGACCTGACGCCTCCGCTGACAACCAGCGACCTGACCCCTCCGCTGACACCCAGCGACCTGACACCTCCGCTGACAACCAGCTCCCTGACACCTCCGCTGACACCCAGCGACCCGACGCCTCCGCTGACAACCAGCGACCCGACGCCTCCGCTGACAACCAGCGACCTGACCCCTCCGCTGACAACCAGCGACCTGACGCCTCCGCTGACAACCAGCGACCAGACGCCTCCGCTGACAACCAGCGACCTGACGCCTCCGCTGACAACCAGCGACCTGACACCTCCGCTGACACCCAGCGACCTGACACCTCCGCTGACACCCAGCGACCTGACACCTCCGCTGACACCCAGCGACCTGACCCCTCCGCTGACAACCAGCAACCTCACCACGCTGAGCCACCAGGAAAGTAAACAGTTAAATCTGCCTAAGAATGAGGTTACGGAGCACAATGACAGTGCTCTATCATTTCAAGAGCGCACGGCCCCCCAGGACAGAGCCCCCCAGGACAGAGCCCCTAGGACACCAGGATGGAGCCCCCCAGGACAGAGCCCCTAGGACACCAGGATGGAGCCCCCAGGACAGAGCCCCCTACACTCACCTGTCACCGTTTGAATGAAGAGCGCAGCGCTGCAATACACCATCGTGGCCACCAGGAGGCAGCCAAGCTCCAAACTGTGGACACTGGGAAATGTAGTTCTGAGTGCGGCTCATAGAGAAGACTACAACTCCCAGCATCCCGCAGAATCCCAGGAGGAAGTCGCTGGGGGTTGTAGTACATGGAGGGGGAAGGGGGACGCCATGACACTTCTATCACTCATGTTACAATATTCACAAATACATGGATACATTGTGTCCTCTGTCTCCATTATTCTGTATCTTTCCAGCAGACGTATATATTTATTTCTTGTTGCTCTTATAGCGCTGACACATTCAGCAGCGCAGCACAGAGGTCTTATATAGCGCTGACACATTCAGCAGCGCAGCACAGAGGTCTTACATAGCGCTGACACATTCAGCAGCGCAGCACACAGATCTTACATAGCGCTGACACATTCAGCAGCGCAGCACAGAGGTCTTACATAGCGCTGACACATTCAGCAGCGCAGCACACATCTTATATAGCGCTGACACATTCAGTAGCGCAGCACACAGGTCTTATATAGCGCTGACACATTCAGTAGCGCAGCACAGAGGTCTTATATAGCACTGACACATTCAGCAGCGCAGCACACAGGTCTTATATAGCGCTGACACATTCAGTAGCGCAGCACACAGGTCTTACATAGCGCTGACACATTCAGCAGCGCAGCACACAGGTCTTACATAGCGCTGACACATTCAGTAGCGCAGCACAGAGGTCTTACATAGCACTGACACATTCAGCAGCGCAGCACACAGGTCTTATATAGCACTGACACATTCAGCAGCGCAGCACACAGGTCTTACATAGCGCTGACACATTCAGCAGCGCAGCACAGAGGTCTTATATAGCGCCGACACATTCAGCAGCGCAGCACAGAGGTCTTATATAGCACTGACACATTCAGCAGCGCAGCACACAGATCTTATATAGCGCTGACACATTCAGCAGCGCAGCACAGAGGTCTTATATAGTGCTGACACATTCAGCAGCGCAGCACAGAGGTCTTATATAGCGCCGACACATTCAGCAGCGCAGCACAAAGGTCTTATATAGCACTGACACATTCAGCAGCGCAGCACACAGGTCTTACATAGCGCTGACACATTCAGTAGCGCAGCACACAGATCTTATATAGCGCTGACACATTCAGCAGCGCAGCACACAGGTCTTACATAGCGCTGACACATTCAGCAGCGCAGCACAGAGGTCTTATATAGCGCCGACACATTCAGCAGCGCAGCACAGAGGTCTTATATAGCACTGACACATTCAGCAGCGCAGCACACAGATCTTATATAGCGCTGACACATTCAGCAGCGCAGCACAGAGGTCTTATATAGTGCTGACACATTCAGCAGCGCAGCACAGAGGTCTTATATAGCGCCGACACATTCAGCAGCGCAGCACAAAGGTCTTATATAGCACTGACACATTCAGCAGCGCAGCACACAGGTCTTACATAGCGCTGACACATTCAGTAGCGCAGCACACAGATCTTATATAGCGCTGACACATTCAGCAGCGCAGCACACAGGTCTTACATAGCGCTGACACATTCAGCAGCGCAGCACAGAGGTCTTATATAGCGCCGACACATTCAGCAGCGCAGCACAGAGGTCTTATATAGCACTGACACATTCAGCAGCGCAGCACACAGATCTTATATAGCGCTGACACATTCAGCAGCGCAGCACAGAGGTCTTATATAGTGCTGACACATTCAGCAGCGCAGCACAGAGGTCTTATATAGCGCCGACACATTCAGCAGCGCAGCACAAAGGTCTTATATAGCACTGACACATTCAGCAGCGCAGCACAGAGGTCTTATATAGCTCTGACACATTCAGCAGCGCAGCACAGAGGTCTTATATAGTGCTGACACATTCAGCAGCGCAGCACAGAGGTCTTATATAGCGCTGACACATTCAGCAGCGCAGCACACAGATCTTATATAGCGCCGACACATTCAGCAGCGCAGCACACAGGTCTTATATAGCGCCGACACATTCAGCAGCGCAGCACAGAGGTCTTATATAGTGCTGACACATTCAGCAGCGCAGCACAGAGGTCTTATATAGCACTGACACATTCAGCAGCGCAGCACAGAGGTCTTATATAGCACTGACACATTCAGCAGCGCAGCACAGAGGTCTTATATAGCTCTGACACATTCAGCAGCGCAGCACACAGGTCTTATATAGCACTGACACATTCAGCAGCGCAGCACACAGGTCTTATATAGCACTGACACATTCAGCAGCGCAGCACAGAGGTCTTATATAGCGCTGACACATTCAGCAGCGCAGCACACAGGTCTTATATAGCACTGACACATTCAGCAGCGCAGCACACAGGTCTTATATAGCACTGACACATTCAGCAGCGCAGCACACAGGTCTTATATAGCGCTGACACATTCAGCAGCGCAGCACACAGGTCTTATATAGCACTGACACATTCAGCAGCGCAGCACACAGGTCTTATATAGCGCTGACATATTCAGCAGCGCAGCACACAGGTCTTATATAGCACTGACACATTCAGCAGCGCAGCACACAGGTCTTATATTGCGCTGACACACTCAGCAGCGCAGCACACAGGTCTTATATAGCGCTGACACATTCAGCAGCGCAGCACAGAGGTCTTATATAGTGCTGACACATTCAGCAGCGCAGCACAGAGGTCTTACATAGCGCTGACACATTCAGCAGCGCAGCACACATCTTATATAGCGCTGACACATTCAGTAGCGCAGCACACAGGTCTTATATAGCGCTGACACATTCAGTAGCGCAGCACAGAGGTCTTATATAGCACTGACACATTCAGCAGCGCAGCACACAGGTCTTATATAGCGCTGACACATTCAGTAGCGCAGCACACAGGTCTTACATAGCGCTGACACATTCAGCAGCGCAGCACACAGGTCTTACATAGCGCTGACACATTCAGTAGCGCAGCACAGAGGTCTTATATAGCTCTGACACATTCAGCAGCGCAGCACACAGGTCTTATATAGCACTGACACATTCAGCAGCGCAGCACACAGGTCTTATATAGCACTGACACATTCAGCAGCGCAGCACAGAGGTCTTATATAGCGCTGACACATTCAGCAGCGCAGCACACAGGTCTTATATAGCACTGACACATTCAGCAGCGCAGCACACAGGTCTTATATAGCACTGACACATTCAGCAGCGCAGCACACAGGTCTTATATAGCGCTGACACATTCAGCAGCGCAGCACACAGGTCTTATATAGCACTGACACATTCAGCAGCGCAGCACACAGGTCTTATATAGCGCTGACACATTCAGCAGCGCAGCACACAGGTCTTATATAGCACTGACACATTCAGCAGCGCAGCACACAGGTCTTATATTGCGCTGACACACTCAGCAGCGCAGCACACAGGTCTTATATAGCGCTGACACACTCAGCAGCGCAGCACACAGGTCTTATATAGCGCTGACACACTCTCCAGCGCAGCACACAGGTCTTATATTGCGCTGACACACTCTGCAGCGCAGCACACAGGTCTTATATAGCGCTGACACATTCAGCAGCGCAGCACAAAGGTCGTCACCACTTACATCAGACTCTGGCCCCAGGAGCTTGCGCTCTAATCTCACACACTGTTCACACACCGCTTTTTTTTTTCTTTCTGCATAAAAAATGCTGCATTCATTCCGTGTGTTTTTCATGCTTTTTTAGGTTTTTCATGCTTCCTTCCTATTAGTAGATTTTTTTTTTAGGTGTTAAAAAAACACCAAGCATTTATTTTATAAAGCTTATGGAAAAAATGTCGCTGCTAGAACAAGCTGGAAGTGGAAAAAAAAGACAAAAAACAAAAGAGACGGTTTTCTTGTAAGTGAGCGGTGTATGGCGGTATATGGCAGTGTATGGCGGTATATGGCAGTGTATGGCGCGATATGGCGGTATATGGCAGTGTATGGCGCGATATGGCGGTGTATGGCGGTATATGGCAGTGTACGGCGGTATATGGCAGTGTATGGCGGTATATGGCAGTGTATGGCGCGATATGGCGGTATATGGCAGTGTATGGCGCGATATGGCGGTATATGGCAGTGTATGGCGGTATATGGCAGTGTATGGCAGTATATGGCAGTGTATGGCGGTATATGGCAGTGTATGGCGGTGTATGAGCGGTTCGGTGTTCTGCTGCTATCCTGCGCTCCACCACCAGGGGGCGCAGTCACCACACAGTCAGCGCTGACAGCAGAGACTGCACTGACCGCTCTACACTGTGTCCTGATCTGTACTCTCCATCTGTGCAGCCTGTATGTGTCACTCTTGGAAACAATTAGCAAGTTGGTTGACAGAAGAATAATGACCTCTTATTAACCCCTCCATGCCCTCCCACGATAAAGCAGGAGCAATCCTTTATCATTGTATTGTCTCCAAATCCATCCGGCATCCTGCTTACTGACTGTTTCTACGCCTTGGACTGCTAATAAAGCAATTCCTGCTATTGAAATGTATGCGATTTGTAGTGCAGTGAGCATACCCCTCCTCAGGTGTAGATCTGGTGCTGTTTTGGAGCAGTGAGCATACCCCTCCTCAGGTGTAGATCTGGTGCTGTTTTGGAGCAGTGAGCATACCCCTCCTCAGGTGTAGATCTGGTGCTGTTTTGGAACAGTGAGCATACCCCTCCTCAGGTGTAGATCTGGTGCTGTTTTGGAGCAGTGAGCATACCCCTCCTCAGGTGTAGATCTGGTGCTGTTTTGGAGCAGTGAGCATACCCCTCCTCAGGTGTAGATCTGGTGCTGTTTTGGAGCAGTGAGCATACCCTTCCTCAGGTGCAGATCTGGTGCTGTTTTGGTGCAGTGAGCATACCCTTCCTCAGGTGCAGATCTCAGTGCTGCTTTTTGGAGTGAGAACTGGTGGAGGAAGGTTGAACTAGATGGACCTAGGTCTTTTTTCAACCTAAGTAACTATGTAACTATGAGCATACCCCTCCTCAGGTGTAGATCTGGTGCTGTTTTGGAGCAGTGAGCATACCCTTCCTCAGGTGTAGATCTGGTGCTGATTCTTGGTGCAGTGAGCATACCCCTCCTCAGGTGTAGATCTGGTGCTGTTTTGGAGCAGTGAGCATACCCTTCCTCAGGTGTAGATCTGGTGCTGATTCTTGGTGCAGTGAGCATACCCTTCCTCAGGTGTAGATCTGGTGCTGATTCTTGGTGCAGTGAGCATACCCTTCCTCAGGTGCAGATCTCGGTGCTGATTCTTGGTGCAGTGAGCATACCTCTCCTCAGGTGTAGATCTGGTGCTGTTTTGGAGCAGTGAGCATACCCTTCCTCAGGTGCAGATCTCGGTGCTGATTCTTGGTGCAGTGAGCATACCCTTCCTCAGGTGTAGATCTGGTGCTGATTCTTGGTGCAGTGAGCATACCCTTCCTCAGGTGTAGATCTGGTGCTGATTCTTGGTGCAGTGAGCATACCCTTCCTCAGGTGCAGATCTCGGTGCTGATTCTTGGTGCAGTGAGCATACCTCTCCTCAGGTGTAGATCTGGTGCTGTTTTGGAGCAGTGAGCATACCCTTCCTCAGGTGCAGATCTCGGTGCTGATTCTTGGTGCAGTGAGCATACCCCTCCTCAGGTGTAGATCTGGTGCTGTTTCGGTGAAGTGAGCATACCCTTCCTCAGGTGCAGATCTCGGTGCTGATGGAGGATTTCTGGTGGAAAAAGCAACATGGCTGAAGGGGCGCTCCATCCTAAATACTGGCACATCACCCTCCGCCTGCTGGCGACAAAGCCGGAGACGTCAGACAAAACGTCTGAAACTTGGGCAGTGTGTGATGTGGTATTTGGGCAGTGTGTGAGGTGATATTTGGGCAGTGTGTGAGGTGGTATTTGGGCAGTGTGTGATGTGGTATTTGGGCAGTGTGTGATGTAATATTTGGGCAGTGTGTGATGTGGTATTTGCGCAGTGTGTGAGGTGGTATTTGGGCAGAGTGTGAGGTGGTATTTGGGCAGTGTGTGAGGTGGTATTTGGGCAGTGTGTGAGGTGGTATTTGGGCAGTGTGTGAGGTGGTATTTGGGCAGTGTGTGATGTGGTATTTGGGCAGTGTGTGATGTGGTATTTGGGCAGTGTGTGATGTGGTATTTGGGCAGTGTGTGATGTGGTATTTGGGCAGTGTGTGATGTGGTATTTGGGCGGTGTGTGAGGTGGTATTTGGGCAGTGTGTGAGGTGGTATTTGGGCAGTGTGTGAGGTGGTATTTGGGCAGTGTGTGAGGTGGTATTTGGGCAGTGTGTGATGTAATATTTGGGCAGTGTGTGATGTGGTATTTGGGCAGTGTGTGATGTGGTATTTGGGCAGAGTGTGAGGTGGTATTTGGGCAGAGTGTGAGGTGGTATTTGGGCAGAGTGTGAGGTGGTATTTGGGCAGAGTGTGAGGTGGTATTTGGGCAGTGTGTGATGTGATATTTGGGCAGTGTGTGATGTGGTATTTGGGCAGTGTGTGATGTGGTATTTGGGCAGTGTGTGATGTGGTATTTGGGCAGAGTGTGAGGTGGTATTTGGGCAGTGTGTGATGTGATATTTGGGCGGTGTGTGAGGTGGTATTTGGGCAGAGTGTGAGGTGGTATTTGGGCAGAGTGTGAGGTGGTATTTGGGCAGAGTGTGATGTGGTATTTGGGCAGTGTGTGATGTGATATTTGGGCAGAGTGTGAGGTGGTATTTGGGCAGTGTGTGAGGTGGTATTTGGGCGGTGTGTGAGGTGGTATTTGGGCGGTGTGTGAGGTGGTATTTGGGCGGTGTGTGAGGTGGTATTTGGGCAGTGTGTGAGGTGGTATTTGGGCAGAGTGTGAGGTGGTATTTGGGCAGTGTGTGAGGTGGTATTTGGGCAGTGTGTGATGTGGTATTTGGGCAGTGTGTGAGGTGGTATTTGGGCAGAGTGTGAGGTGGTATTTGGGCAGAGTGTGAGGTGGTATTTGGGCAGAGTGTGATGTGGTATTTGGGCAGTGTGTGATGTGATATTTGGGCAGAGTGTGAGGTGGTATTTGGGCAGTGTGTGAGGTGGTATTTGGGCGGTGTGTGAGGTGGTATTTGGGCGGTGTGTGAGGTGGTATTTGGGCGGTGTGTGAGGTGGTATTTGGGCAGAGTGTGATGTGGTATTTGGGCAGTGTGTGATGTGGTATTTGGGCAGTGTGTGAGGTGGTATTTGGGCAGTGTGTGATGTGGTATTTGGGCAGTGTGTGATGTGGTATTTGGGCAGTGTGTGAGGTGGTATTTGGGCAGTGTGTGAGGTGGTATTTGGGCAGTGTGTGAGGTGGTATTTGGGCAGTGTGTGATGTGATATTTGGGCAGTGTGTGATGTGATATTTGGGCAGTGTGTGATGTGGTATTTGGGCAGAGTGTGAGGTGGTATTTGGGCAGAGTGTGAGGTGGTATTTGGGCAGAGTGTGAGGTGGTATTTGGGCAGTGTGTGATGTGATATTTGGGCAGTGTGTGATGTGATATTTGGGCAGTGTGTGATGTGGTATTTGGGCAGTGTGTGATGTGGTATTTGGGCAGTGTGTGATGTGGTATTTGGGCAGTGTGTGAGGTGGTATTTGGGCAGTGTGTGAGGTGGTATTTGGGCAGTGTGTGATGTGGTATTTGGGCAGTGTGTGATGTGATATTTGGGCAGTGTGTGATGTGATATTTGGGCAGTGTGTGATGTGGTATTTGGGCAGAGTGTGAGGTGGTATTTGGGCAGAGTGTGAGGTGGTATTTGGGCAGAGTGTGAGGTGGTATTTGGGCAGTGTGTGATGTGATATTTGGGCGGTGTGTGATGTGATATTTGGGCGGTGTGTGAGGTGGTATTTGGGCAGTGTGTGATGTGATATTTGGGCGGTGTGTGAGGTGGTATTTGGGCAGTGTGTGATGTGATATTTGGGCAGTGTGTGAGGTGGTATTTGGGCAGTGTGTGAGGTGATATTTGGGCAGTGTGTGAGGTGATATTTGGGCAGTGTGTGAGGTGGTATTTGGGCAGAGTGTGAGGTGGTATTTGGGCAGTGTGTGAGGTGGTATTTGGGCAGTGTGTGAGGTGGTATTTGGGCAGTGTGTGAGGTGGTATTTGGGCAGAGTGTGAGGTGGTATTTGGGCAGTGTGTGAGGTGGTATTTGGGCAGAGTGTGAGGTGGTATTTGGGCAGAGTGTGAGGTGGTATTTGGGCAGTGTGTGAGGTGGTATTTGGGCAGTGTGTGAGGTGGTATTTGGGCAGTGTGTGAGGTGGTATTTGGGCAGTGTGTGATGTGATATTTGGGCGGTGTGTGATGTGATATTTGGGCAGTGTGTGATGTGATATTTGGGCAGTGTGTGAGGTGGTATTTGGGCAGAGTGTGAGGTGGTATTTGGGCAGAGTGTGAGGTGGTATTTGGGCAGAGTGTGATGTGGTATTTGGGCAGTGTGTGATGTGATATTTGGGCAGAGTGTGAGGTGGTATTTGGGCAGTGTGTGAGGTGGTATTTGGGCGGTGTGTGAGGTGGTATTTGGGCGGTGTGTGAGGTGGTATTTGGGCGGTGTGTGAGGTGGTATTTGGGCAGTGTGTGAGGTGGTATTTGGGCAGAGTGTGAGGTGGTATTTGGGCAGTGTGTGAGGTGGTATTTGGGCAGTGTGTGATGTGGTATTTGGGCAGTGTGTGAGGTGGTATTTGGGCAGAGTGTGAGGTGGTATTTGGGCAGAGTGTGATGTGGTATTTGGGCAGAGTGTGATGTGGTATTTGGGCAGTGTGTGATGTGATATTTGGGCAGAGTGTGAGGTGGTATTTGGGCAGTGTGTGAGGTGGTATTTGGGCGGTGTGTGAGGTGGTATTTGGGCGGTGTGTGAGGTGGTATTTGGGCAGTGTGTGAGGTGGTATTTGGGCAGAGTGTGAGGTGGTATTTGGGCAGTGTGTGAGGTGGTATTTGGGCAGTGTGTGAGGTGGTATTTGGGCAGTGTGTGAGGTGGTATTTGGGCAGTGTGTGAGGTGGTATTTGGGCAGTGTGTGATGTGGTATTTGGGCAGTGTGTGATGTGATATTTGGGCAGTGTGTGATGTGATATTTGGGCAGTGTGTGATGTGGTATTTGGGCAGAGTGTGAGGTGGTATTTGGGCAGAGTGTGAGGTGGTATTTGGGCAGAGTGTGAGGTGGTATTTGGGCAGTGTGTGATGTGATATTTGGGCAGTGTGTGATGTGATATTTGGGCAGTGTGTGATGTGGTATTTGGGCAGAGTGTGAGGTGGTATTTGGGCAGAGTGTGAGGTGGTATTTGGGCAGAGTGTGAGGTGGTATTTGGGCAGTGTGTGATGTGGTATTTGGGCAGAGTGTGAGGTGGTATTTGGGCAGAGTGTGAGGTGGTATTTGGGCAGAGTGTGAGGTGGTATTTGGGCAGTGTGTGATGTGGTATTTGGGCAGTGTGTGATGTGGTATTTGGGCAGAGTGTGATGTGGTATTTGGGCAGAGTGTGATGTGGTATTTGGGCAGTGTGTGATGTGGTATTTGGGCAGTGTGTGATGTGGTATTTGGGCAGTGTGTGATGTGGTATTTGGGCAGTGTGTGATGTGGTATTTGGGCAGTGTGTGATGTGGTATTTGGGCAGTGTGTGAGGTGGTATTTGGGCAGTGTGTGATGTGGTATTTGGGCAGAGTATGAGGTGGTATTTGGGCAGAGTGTGATGTGGTATTTGGGCAGAGTGTGAGGTGGTATTTGGGCAGTGTGTGATGTGGTATTTGGGCAGAGTGTGAGGTGGTATTTGGGCAGTGTGTGATGTGGTATTTGGGCAGTGTGTGAGGTGGTATTTGGGCAGAGTGTGAGGTGGTATTTGGGCAGAGTGTGAGGTGGTATTTGGGCAGAGTGTGATGTGGTATTTGGGCAGTGTGTGATGTGGTATTTGGGCAGTGTGTGATGTGGTATTTGGGCAGTGTGTGATGTGGTATTTGGGCAGAGTGTGAGGTGGTATTTGGGCAGTGTGTGATGTGGTATTTGGGCAGTGTGTGATGTGGTATTTGGGCAGTGTGTGATGTGATATTTGGGCAGTGTGTGATGTGGTATTTGGGCAGTGTGTGATGTGGTATTTGGGCAGTGTGTGATGTGGTATTTGGGCAGTGTGTGATGTGGTATTTGGGCAGTGTGTGATGAGGTATTTGGGCAGAGTGTGAGGTGGTATTTGGGCAGTGTGTGATGTGGTATTTGGGCAGTGTGTGATGTGGTATTTGGGCAGTGTGTGATGTGGTATTTGGGCAGAGTGTGAGGTGGTATTTGGGCAGAGTGTGAGGTGGTATTTGGGCAGTGTGTGATGTGGTATTTGGGCAGTGTGTGATGTGGTATTTGGGCAGTGTCTGATGTGGTATTTGGGCAGAGTGTGATGTGGTATTTGGGCAGAGTGTGAGGTGGTATTTGGGCAGTGTGTGATGTGGTATTTGGGCAGAGTGTGAGGTGGTATTTGGGCAGAGTGTGAGGTGGTATTTGGGCAGTGTGTGATGTGGTATTTGGGCAGTGTGTGATGTGGTATTTGGGCAGTGTGTGATGTGGTATTTGGGCAGTGTGTGAGGTGGTATTTGGGCAGTGTGTGATGTGGTATTTGGGCAGAGTGTGAGGTGGTATTTGGGCAGAGTGTGAGGTGGTATTTGGGCAGTGTGTGATGTGATATTTGGGCAGTGTGTGAGGTGGTGTTTGGGCAGAGTGTGAGGTGGTATTTGGCAGTGTGTGATGTGTTGGGTGCTGTGTGATGTGATATTTGGGCAGTGTGTGTGATGTGTTGGGTGCTGTGTGATGTGTTGGGTGCTACACCCCAGGGTCACACATTTGGGGCAGTCGTCTGCGGTTGGAGCAGGAGGAGCTGATGCTGATCCTCGTGGTCACACACAGTGTATATATATATACACCAGCGCCGGGTGTAGCTGGGAATTCTCCGCCTCTCGGATCAGTCTCCAGAGCGAAGGAGAAGGTCAGAAGACAGCGACTGTAACCTGAAGAACAGCAGCCGGGGGAGGGGGGCGCAGGAGAAGCTCCAGGGCTGGAAATATGGAGAGAGGGAAAGAGAGAAAAAGAGAGGTAAAAAGAGCAAGAGACTAAAAAGAGGAGAGGAAGAGAAAGGAAGAAAGAGAGAGGGAAAGAGAAAAAGAGCGGAAGAGAAGGAAAGAGCGAGAGAGAGGAAGAGAAGGAAAGAGCGAGAGAGAGGAAGAGAAGGAAAGAGCGAGAGAGGAAGAGAAGGAAAGAGCGAGAGAGAGCAAGGGAGGAAAGAGAAAGAGAGCGAGGGAAAAAGAAATAGGAAGAGAGAAAAAGTGAGGAAGAGAGAAAAAAATGAGGAAGAGAGCGGAAGAGAAAGGAAGAAAGAGTAAGAGAAAGTGAGAGAAGAGAGCGAGAGAAGGAAAAAGAGAGAGAGGAGGAAGAGAGGATGGAAGAGAGGAGGAAGAGAGGAGGAAGAGAGGAGGAAGAGAGGAGGAAGAGAGGAGGAAGAGAGGAGGAAGAGAGGAGGAAGAGAGGAGGAAGAGAGAGGAGAAGAGAGGAGGAAGAGAGGAGGAAGAGAGGAGGAAGAGAGGAGGAAGAGAGGAGGAAGAGAGGAGGAAGAGAGGAGGAAGAGAGGAGGAAGAGAGGAGGAAGAGAGGAGGAAGAGAGGAGGAAGAGAGGAGGAAGAGAGGAGGAAGAGAGGAGGAAGAGAGGAGGAAGAGAGGAGGAAGAGAGCGAGAGAAAAAGAGAAAGAAAATGAGAAAGAGAACACGAGAAAGAAAGTGACAGAAACAGAGAGCGTGTGAGAGAGAAAGAGAAAAAGCGAGAAAGCAAGCAAGAGAGAAGAATAGAAAAAAAAGAGAGCACGAGCGAGAGAGCACGAGACAGAGAGAGAAAAAGAGAAAGAAAATGTGAAAGAGAGAGAAAAAAACAGAGTGTGAGAGAGCGTGAGGCAGAAAGAGCAAGACAGAGCGAGAGAAAAAAGAGAAAAATGAGAAAGAGAGCAAGAGCAAGAGAGAGAGCGAGAGCGTGAGACAGAAAGCGAGAGAGAGAAAGAGCGTGAGAAAGAGCACAAGAGACAGAGAGCGAGAGAAAAAGAGAGAAAGAGAGAAGGATAAAAACTGCTGCAGAGTCAGAAACTTTCAAAACTGGTCATAATTGTTGATTCCCCTCGCCCCTCGTCACTCGCCCCTCGTCACTCACCCCTCGTCACTCGCCCTTCTCCCCTCGCCCATCGCTCCTGATCCCTCATCCCTTGTACCTCGCCGACCCTCATCCCTCGCCCATCGTCACTCGCCCCGTCCCTCTCCTCTCGTCTCTCATCCCGCTTCCCTCAGCCCTCGCCGACCCTCGTCCCTCTCCCCTTGCCCCTTATCCCTCGCCGACCTTCGTCACTCGCCCCTCTTCCCTCCTCTCCCATCGCCCCTCGTTACTTGCTCCTCCCCCCTCGTCCCTCAGCCCTCGCCACCCCTTGTCCCTCTATCCTCGTCCTCATCCTTTCCCCTCGTCACTCGCCCCTCGTCTCCCTCACCTCTTGTCCTCGCCCCTCGTCACTTGCCCCTTTTCCCTCTCCCTTTGTCCCTCCTCCCCATGCCCCTCGTCACTCGCCCCTGTCCCTCACTCTCGTCTCTCGACCCTCGTCCCTTCGCCTTTTGTCACTCATCCCTGTCCCTCTCCCCTCGTCGTCTTTGTCCCTCGACCCTTGTCATTCGCCCCTTGTCCATCTCCCTCGTCCCCATCCCCCTTGCCACTTGCCCTCGTCTCTTGCTCCTCGTCATTCGTCACTCGTCCCTTGCCACTCGTCCCTCTCCCTCGTTGCTTGTACCTCTCCCTCGCCCCTTGTCCCTCCCTTGCCCATCGTCTGTTGCCCCTCACCTCTTGTCTCTCGTCACTCGCCCCTCACCCCTTGTTCCTTTGCCTACTCCCTCGTCCCTGTCCCCTCTTCCTTGTCCCTCGTCCTTTTCCTTCACCCCTCTCTCACCTCTCACCCTTCGTCCCTCTCTCGCCCCTCACCCCTCTTCCTCGTCCTTCTCGCGCCCCTCACCCCTCGTCCCTCTCCCGCCCCTCGTCCCTCTCCCGCCCCTCGTCTCTCTCCCGCCCCTCACCCGTCTCCCTCCCCTCGCCCCTCTCCCTCCCCTCGCCCCTCTCCCGCCCCTCTCCCGCCCCTCGTCCCTCTCCCGCCCCTCTCCCCTCTACATCGTCCCTCTCTCTCCCCTCTCTTGCCCCTCACCCCCTTGTCCCCTCTCCTGCCCCTCACCCTTCGTCCCTCCCTTGCCCCTTGTCCCTCTTCCTCACCCCTCACCCCTCGTCCCTCTCCTGCCCCTCACCCCTCGTCCCTCTCTCGCCCCTCACCCCTTGTCCCTCTCCCTCATCCCTCTCCCCTCGTCCCTCTCTTGCCCCTCACCCCTCGTCCCTCCCTTGCCCCTCGTCCCTTTCTTGCCCCTCACCCCTCGTCCCTCTCTCACCCCTCGTCCCTCTTCCTCATCCCTCTCTCACCCCTCGTCCCTCTTCCTCACCCCTCGTCCCTCCCTTGACCCTCGTCCCTCTCTCACCCCTCGTCCCTCTTCCTCATCCCTCGTCCCTCTTCCTCACCCCTCGTCCCTCTCTCACCCCTCGTCCCTCTCTCACCCCTCGTCCCTCTCTCACCCCTCGTCCCTCTCTCACCCCTCGTCCCTCTCCTGCCCCTCACCCATCGGTTAATGACAGAGACCCCGCACTGGTGACAGAAATACCCTGAATCTGACAGGAGTGGTAATAAGGGGTCTGTGGCAATGAGCCCCCCGGGCAGGAGCTCGGGCGCGGGTTGGTTCCGTCTCTCCATAGATCGTTATTGATAATCTGAGTTCTCGGGGTGACCAGTTAACCCCTGCAGCGCCGGGGTCACGTGTGCGGGTGGGGGAGGGGCTCTGGAATCCGAGGCTCTGGACTCTGCACGCTGTGACGTCACGAGCGGAGCTTTAGATGCCGCAGACAGCAGTAATCCAGCCCCGAGCCCTGCAGATCGGGGGCTCCTGACTGCCCCCCCCCTTCTTCTGTTATTCGCAGCAGGTTGTGTCCTCACCTCATTCCGGACCCCCTATTTATAGAGACCCCAAAATACTCTCCAGACCTTTCATCTGATCTGGCCCCATAATGCTGCCATATGGTACATATACATATATGGTATATAGTGTACTGTGCAGGTAATAGCGCCATATAGTGCATGGGTGGAGAGGGCTACAAAGTGACCACAGAATGCCACACAGTGCCCATATCATCAGTGCCACACAGTGCCCATATCATCAGTGCCACACAGTGCTCATATCATCAGTACCACACAGTGCCCATATCATCAGTGCCACACAGTGGCCATATCATCAGTGCCACACACAGTGCCCATATCTTCAGTGCCACACACAGTGCCCATATCATCAATGCCACACAGTGCCCATATCATCAGTGCCACACAGTGCCCATATCATCAGTGCCACACAGTGCCCATATCATCAGTACCACACAGTGCCCATATCATCAGTGCCACACACAGTGCCCATATCATCAGTGCCACACAGTGCCCATATCATCAGTACTACACAGTGCCCATATCATCAGTGCCACACAGTGCCCATATCATCAGTGCCACACAGTGCCCATATCATCAGTACCACACAGTGCCCATATCATCAGTGCCACACAGTGCCCATATCATCAGTGCTACACAGTGCCCATATCATCAGTACTACACAGTGCCCATATCATCAGTGCCACACAGTGCCCATATCATAAGTACTACACAGTGCCCATATCATCAGTGCTACACAGTGCCCATATCATCAGTGCCAAAAGTGCCCATATCATCAGTACTACACAGTGCCCATATCATCAGTGCTACACAGTGCCCATATCATCAGTGCCACACAGTGCCCATATCATCAGTGCCACACACAGTGCCCATATCATCAGTACCACACACAGTGCCCATATCATCAGTGCCACACAGTGACCATATCATCAGTACCACACAGTGCCCATATCATCAGTGCCACACAGTGCCCATATCATCAGTGCCACACAGTGCTCATATCATCAGTACCACACAGTGCCCATATCATCAGTGCCACACAGTGGCCATATCATCAGTGCCACACACAGTGCCCATATCTTCAGTGCCACACACAGTGCCCATATCATCAATGCCACACAGTGCCCATATCATCAGTGCCACACAGTGCCCATATCATCAGTGCTACACAGTGCCCATATCATCAGTACTACACAGTGCCCATATCATCAGTGCCACACAGTGCCCATATCATAAGTACTACACAGTGCCCATATCATCAGTGCTACCCAGTGCCCATATCATCAGTGCCAAAAGTGCCCATATCATCAGTACTACACAGTGCCCATATCATCAGTGCCACACAGTGCCCATATCATAAGTACTACACAGTGCCCATATCATCAGTGCTACCCAGTGCCCATATCATCAGTGCCAAAAGTGCCCATATCATCAGTACTACACAGTGCCCATATCATCAGTGCTACACAGTGCCCATATCATCAGTGCCACACAGTGCCCATATCATCAGTGCCACACAGTGCCCATATCATCAGTACTACACAGTGCCCATATTATCAGTGCCATCAGTGCCCATATCATCAGTGCCACACAGTGCCCATATCATAAGTACTACACAGTGCCCATATCATCAGTACTACACAGTGCCTATATCATCAGTGCTACACAGTGCCCATATCATCAGTGCCACACAGTGCCCATATCATCAGTGCCACACAGTGCCCATATCATCAGTACCACACAGTGCTCATATCATCAGTGCCACACAGTGCCCATATCATCAGTACCACACAGTGCACATATTATCAGTACCACACAGTGCCCATATCATCAGTGCCACACAGTGCCATATCATCAGTACCACACAGTGCCCATATCATCAGTGCCACACACAGTGCCCATATCATCAGTACCACACACACAGTGCCCATATCATCAGTGCCACACAGTGCCCATATCATCAGTGCCACACACAGTGCCCATATCATCAGTACCACACAGTGCCCATATCATCAGTACCACACAGTGCCCATATCATCAGTACCACACAGTGCACATATCATCAGTACCACACAGTGCCCATATCATCAGTACCACACAGTGCCCATATCATCAGTACCACACAGTGCCCATATCATCAGTGCCACACACAGTGCCCATATCATCAGTGCCACACACAGTGCCCATATCATCAGTGCCACACACAGTGCCCATATCATCAGTGCCACACACAGTGCCCATATCATCAGTGCCACACAGTGCTCATATCATCAGTACCACCAGTGCCCATATCATCAGTGCCACACAGTGCCCATATCATCAGCGCCACACAGTGCTCATATCATCAGTACCACACAGTGCCCATATCATCAGTGCCACACACAGTGCCCATATCTTCAGTGCCACACACAGTGCCCATATCATCAGTGCCACACATAGTGCTCATATCATCAGTACCACACAGTGCCCGTATCATCAGTGCCACTACAGTGCCCATATCATCAGTGCCACAACACAGTGCCCATATCATCAGTACCACGACAGTGCCCATATCATCAGTGCCACACACAGTGCCCATATCATCAGTACCACACAGTGCCCATATCATCAGTGCCACACACAGTGCTCATATCATCAGTACCCACACAGTACCCATATCATCAGTGCCACACACAGTGCCCATATCATCAGTACCACACAGTGCCCATATCATCAGTGCCACACACAGTGCCCATATCATCAGTACCACACAGTGCCCATATCATCAGTGCCACACACAGTGCTCATATCATCAGTACCACACAGTACCCATATCATCAGTGCCACACACAGTGCCCATATCATCAGTACCAACATCAGTGCCCATATCATCAGTGCCACACAGTGCCCATATCATCAGTGCCACACACAGTGCCCATATCATCAGTACCACACAGTGCCCATATCATCAGTACCACACAGTGCCCATATCATCAGTACCACACAGTGCCCATATCATCAGTACTACACAGTGCCCATATCATCAGTGCCACACACAGTGCCCATATCATCAGTACCACACAGTGCCCATATCATCAGTGCCACACAGTGCCCATATCATCAGTGCCACACAGTGCCCATATCATCAGTGCCACACACAGTGCCCATATCATCAGTGCCACACACAGTTGCCCATATCATCAGTACCACACCACAGTGCCCATATCATCAGTACCACACAGTGCCCATATCATCAGTGCCACACACAGTGCCCATATCATCAGTACCACACAGTGCCCATATCATCAGTGCCACTCAGGGCTGTGGAGTCGGAGCTCACTTGGTGGAGTCGGTATAAAATGCACTGACTCCTAATCTCTATAATACATTGTCTCCAGCGGGTCAGTGCAGAATGTGCGGAATATATTTTATAGGAATTTGGAAAACTTATGAAATGTCCTATAAATGTCTGTTCTATTCCTGATCTAAGGCCACATTCACACACTGCGTTTTTGCTGCGTTTTTAGAGGATACGTTTTTCAAGCTGCAAAAACAGATCAGCTTTTATAAAACCGCATCATGTGAAAGGTTCTGAGCTCATAGATAATGATCAATAGCAAATAGCGGATTAGAAACACCACAAGCGGATGCTCATTCTGTGCAGAGCCGCACAACACGCGGTGTCTGATGTCCTATCTATCACCCATCGCCTTTGCTGGATGCCGGAGTCATTGCATGTCACTGCATTATTCCCAGAGTCACTGCATGTCACTGCATTATTCCCAGAGTCACTGCATGTCACTGGAATTATTCACAGAGTCACTGCATGTCACTGGATTATTCCCAGAGTCACTGCATGTCACTTGCATTATTCCCAGAGTCACTGCATGTCACTGGATTATTCACAGAGTCACTGCATGTCACTGGATTATTCCCAGAGTCACCGCATTTCACTGGATTATTCCCAGAGTCACTGCATGCCACTGGATTATTCCCAGAGTCACTGCATGTCACTGGATTATTCCCAGAGTCACCGCATTTCACTGGATTATTCCCAGAGTCACTGCATGTCACTGGATTATTCCCAGAGTCACCGCATTTCACTGGATTATTCCCAGAGTCACTGCATGTCACTGGATTATTCCCAGAGTCACTGCATGTCACTGGATTATTCCAGAGTCACCGCATTTCACTGGATTATTCCCAGAGTCACTGCATGTCACTATATTATTCCCAGAGTCACTGCATGTCACTGCATTATTCCCAGAGTCACTGCATTATCCCCAGAGTCACTGCATTTCACTTGCATTATTTTGCCAATCAATGTTCGTTATGTTTGTGACAAGAAAGAAATTGTTACCAAGTCACCGGCAGTAAAAGACACAAAAGCTCATCACAGCGGCCAGTTTCTCCAGGCCTTAGTGGAAAAGGTTCTGCAAGATTAGGAACACAAAAAAGAGCAGGTTCTTGCCATTGTAACGGACAAAGCTTCACACATAAGTACAATTACACTGATGAATGAGAGGAATGAACAGCAGCTAGAAGAGAATGTAGGCTTCAGTGTGTGTGAGATGGAACCACAGCGCTGCTCATGTGACTGAGGAACAAGCAGATAATACAACAGAGGAACAGCAAAATGATACTTTAGGATTAGAGGATCTTGTTGAAGCTGCTTCAAAACACTTTCCTATTCATCACATGCGCTGTGTTGTACAATAAGAGAGAGTCTGCAAGAGGGACATGCTGGAAATCTGATTGGAAAAATGAGGAAATTGGATATTGCCGCCAGAACCCCTAAAATTGAATCCATCTTGAAGAGACGGGCTGGGAAAGGGGCAATTTGTCAATCAAGCCACTCGGTGAGGCAGCACTTATTTAATGATTGAGCGATTGCTTGAACTAAAATAATTTCTTATAGATATGGTGAACCCTCAGGTAACCCTAAATGAGGGTCAATGGACACAGGTGGCTGAATTGAAGGAATTGCTTAATCACCCATTTACCGTGACTAAAAATTACAAGCTGGGGATTTAACTCCTGTCATTTTCATAAGGGAGTGGAAGAACTTGCTATTTTGCCTGTCCCAAAGAGGAGGTTTAATCGCAGATGGCATTTCTGCTTCAATGAAACAGAGAGAGACACAGCTAATGGAAAATAAAATTCTTCTGGCAGCTGTTTATGTGGACCCAAGTCATCGTATACTGCTTGATGATCAACAGCTTACTAAAGGAAAAGAAGCTGTGACTGAGGTAGCAGTTAGGATGAGCGGCTACAGGACTGCTAGGCGCAAGAGGACTTGGGGCCTGACAGTGCTACTGCTGCCGTATCTTCATCCTCATCAGATGAGTTTAACTTTGACAAGTATTTGGATGACATCGAGCAGCAAAGTGTTGCCGCAAGGAACAAGATGTCACTGCGTCTCCTATAGCAGCAGATTGGCCAGATTTCAGCAACATTTTCACTTGCTCTCAAAGAAATAGAAAAATTCAACCGTTCATCAAAACTGAGTGTGCATGAGGCAATTCCTTTATACCCGGAAATTGTTACAGATGTCACCCATGTGGTTATTATTATTATTATTATTATTATTATTATTATTATTAATATTGATTCCATGGTGCTGTACATGAGAAGGGGTTACATACAGAATACATATGCAAGTTACAATAGACAGACAAGTACAGAGGGAAGAGGGCCCTGCCCCTGCGGGCTTACATTCTATAGGATTTTGGGGAGAAGACAATAGGTGGGGTGTAGATTGGGCGGCAGCGACAGAGGAAACAGGTGTAGGCAGTGGAAAGGAAATAGGCACAAGGAGTGAAATCAGGCAGAGGGAGAGGAAACCGGCGCAGGTTAGGGAAACAGGCGCAAGGAGAAGAAACAGGGGCAGGGGTGAGGAAATAGGCAGAGAGGGAGAGGAAACAGGGGCAGGGAGAGAAAACAGAGAGGGAGAGGAAACAGGCACAGAGACGAAACAGGTGCAGGGAGAAGAAATAGGCACAGGGAGAGGAAACAGGCAATGGGAGAGGAAACAGGCTCAGGGAGAGGAAATAGGCAGAAAGGAGAGGAAACAGGCAATGGGAGAGGAAACAGGCACAGGGAGAGGAAACAAGCAGAGGGAGAGGAAACAAGCAGAGGGAGAGGAAACAGGCAGAAAGGAGAGGAAACAGGCAATGGGAGAGGAAACAGGCAATGGGAGAGGAAACAGGAGCAGGGAGAGGAAACATGCTTAAGAAGAGGAAACAGGCTCAGGGAGAGGAAACAGGAGCAGGGAGAGGAAACATGCTTAAGAAGAGGAAACAGGCAGTGGGAGAGGAAACAGGCAGCGGGAGAGGAAACAGGCAGCGGGAGAGGAAAAAGGTGCAAAGAGAGGAAACAGGTGCAAAGAGAGGAAACAGGCACAGAGAGAGGATACAGGCACAGAGAGAGGATACAGGCACAGTATGAGGAATCAGGCGCAAGGAGAAGAAACGGGCAGGGTGAGGAAATAGGCAGAGAGGGAGAGGAAACAGGGGCAGGGAGAGAAAACAGAGAGGGAGAGGAAACAGGCACAGAGACGAAACAGGTGCAGGGAGAAGAAATAGGCACAGGGAGAGGAAACAGGCAATGGGAGAGGAAACAGGCTCAGGGAAAGGAAATAGGCAGAGAGGAGAGGAAACAGGCAATGGGAGAGGAAACAGGCACAGGGAGAGGAAACAAGCAGAGGGAGAGGAAACAGGCAGAAAGGAGAGGAAACAGGCAATGGGAGAGGAAACCGGCAATGGGAGAGGAAACAGGCAATGGGAGAGGAAACAGGCAATGGGAGAGGAAACAGGCTCAGGGAGAGGAAACAGGAGCAGGGAGAGGAAACATGCTTAAGAAGAGGAAACAGGCAGCGGGAGAGGAAACAGGCAGCAGGAGAGGAAACAGGCAGCGGGAGAGGAAACAGGTGCAAAGAGAGGAAACAGGCACAGAGAGAGGATACAGGCACAGTATGAGGAATCAGGCGCAAGGAGAGGAAACAGGTGCAGGGAGAGGAAACAGGCGCAGAGAGAGGAGACAGGCAGAGAGGGAGAGGAAACAGGCAGAGAAGCAGAGGAAAAAGGCGCAGAGAGAGGACACAGACGCAGGCAGAGGAAACAGGCGCAGGGAGAAGAAAGAGGGAGAGAAAAGAGGCAGAGGGGTAGAGGAAACAGGCACAGAGTGTGTGATCCCTGGGGACATAAAAGTATAACACATGTAACAAGTACATATTCCTGGGGTCTGATGGGGCAGGGGAGCTGATTACATTTGTGAGCCCTGGTAACATATTTATAGGACACATATAAGCACACAGTCCTGGGGTCTGATGGGGCAGGGGAGCTGACTACATGTCTGATCCCTGGTGACATATTTATACTGTGTGTGGTATATATATATAGTACACAGGAGCCAGCACTGATCTATATACCTGGTGATCAGTATCTGCGGTGCCCTGGTCTGGGGGTCTGATGGGGGCAGGGGAACTGACTACATGTCTGATCCCTGGTGATGTATTTATACTGTGTGTGTATATATATATATATATATATATATATATATATAAAAATATATATACAGTACATATATATATATAGTACACAGGAGCCAGCACTGATCTATATACCTGGTGACCTGAATCTGCTGTGCATGGTCTGGGGTCTCTGATCTACAGGTGGGGGCAGAACAGCTAACAATCTACAAGTGAATTGTACCTGGGGATTGCAGGGTTAATAAGATAACGACCCCCCTCTTCCTTTCTGATTGAAATGTGTTGGTTAAACAGAAATCCCACACAATCTCCAGCAGAGGAGGGGGCTGCGCAGCACCAGAGACCCCCACCCCCTGCACGTCATCCATGCGATGGGCGTTTGATTGCTTGGCAAAAGCTGGAGAAAGAAAGACCCAGGGCTGCCTCCTCCTCCTTCTTTCCTCCTCCTTCTTTCCTCTCCTCTCCTCCTTCTTTCCTCTCCTCTCCTCCTCCTCCTTCTTTCCTCCTCCTTCTTTCCTCCTCCTTTCTTTCCTCCTCCTTCTTTCTCCTCCTTCTTTCCTCCTCCTTCTTTCCTCCTCCTCCTTTCCTCCTCCTTTCCTCCTCCTTTCCTCCTCCTTTCATCCTCCTTTCCTCCTCCTTTCCTCCTCCTTTCCTCCTCCTTTCCTCCTCCTTTCCTCCTCCTCCTTTTCCTCCTCCTTCTTTCCTCCTCCTTCTTTCCTCCTCCTCCTTTCCTCCTCCTCCTCCTTCATTCCTCCTCCTCCTTTCCTCCTCCTCCTCCTTTCCTCCTCCCTCCTTTCCTCCTCCTTCTTTCCTCCTCCTTCTTTCCTCCTTCTGCTGCTGCCTTTTCTCTTTTCTAAATTGAACTTTTTGCAGCTTGCAGGCAGGTTGGGTGCAGGGCTCCCTGCATGGGGGACCTCACAGGGGGCTGCACTTCTGCCCTGGGGGGAGCTGTCTTCCTGCATTTCTGGACCCACATCTAGGGCTGTGGGTCACCCTAAAAACCAGCAGTCCCCTCAGCCCTCTCCCCCATACTCGGCTAGGCCCTGCTCCCCAGCTGTAGGGTGCACTGGGGGGATGCAGCAGACATGGGGGTCTCGCTGGAAGTGGCTGCTGTCTGACTGATGACCTGAGCTGCCCCCCTTCTCCCTAGAACTGCTGCCCCCCGGAATGACAGCAGCCAGGAGGAGGGGGCCCTGAACCCGAAGACTGCAGAACACTTGTCAGCCTCAGTCACCGGGGTCACTGCCATGAAGCCCCCCAGATCCGGCACCCGCACCCCCTGTCTGTGGAGGTAAGAGCCGCCAGGCCGCGGCGGGGGAAGGGTTAATGTGGTGTTTATTGAACGTTCTGTTTATATTAAATTGTTACATTGTATCAAGACTTCCGGCTGTTATGTAACGGCCTAAAGATATAGGGGGGCTGCAGCTATACAGGGGTAAAGATATAGGGGGGCTGCGGCTATACAGGGGTAAAGATATAGGGGGGCTGCGGCTATACAGGGGTAAAGATATAGGGGGGCTGCGGCTATACAGGTGTAAAGATATAGGGGGGCTGCCCGGTATACAGGGGTAAAGATATAGGGGGGGCTGCCCGGTATACAGGGGTAAAGATATAGGGGGGCTGCGGCTATACAGGGGTAAAGATATAGGGGGGCTGCCCGGTATACAGGGGTAAAGATATAGGGGGGCTGCGGGTATACAGGGGTAAAGATATAGGGGGCTGCAGCTATACAGGGGTAAAGATATAGGGGGGCTGCGGGTATACAGGGGTAAAGATATAGGGGGGCTGCGGGTATACAGGGGTAAAGATATAGGGGGCTGCAGCTATACAGGGGTAAAGATATAGGGGGGCTGCGGGTATTACAGGGGTAAAGATATAGGGGGGCTGCAGCTATACAGGGGTAAAGATATAGGGGGGCTGCAGCTATACAGGGGTAAAGATATAGGGGGGCTGCAGCTATACAGGGGTAAAGATATAGGGGGGGCTGCGGGTATACAGGGGTAAAGATATAGGGGGCTGCAGCTATACAGGGGTAAAGATATAGGGGGGCTGCGGGTATACAGGGGTAAAGATATAGGGGGCTGCAGCTATACAGGGGTAAAGATATAGGGGGCTGCAGCTATACAGGGGTAAAGATATAGGGGGCTGCAGCTATACAGGGGTAAAGACTATAGGGGGCTGCAGCTATACAGGGGTAAAGATATAGGGGGGGCTGCAGCTATACAGGGGTAAAGATATAGGGGGGCTGCGGCTATACAGGGGTAAAGATATAGGGGGGCTGCAGCTATACAGGGGTAAAGATATAGGGGGGGCTGCAGCTATACAGGGGTAAAGATATAGGGGGCTGCAGCTATACAGGGGTAAAGATATAGGGGGGCTGCAGCTATACAGGGGTAAAGATATAGGGGGGGCTGTGGGTATACAGGGGTAAAGATATAGGGGGGCTGCGGCTATACAGGGGTAAAGATATAGGGGGGCTGCGGCTATACAGGGGTAAAGATATAGGGGGGCTGCGGCTATACAGGGGTAAAGATATAGGGGGGCTGCGGCTATACAGGGGGTAAAGATATAGGGGGCTGCAGCTATACAGGGGTAAAGATATAGGGGGCTGCAGCTATACAGGGGTAAAGATATAGGGGGGCTGCGGGTATACAGGGGTAAAGATATAGGGGGGCTGCGGGTATACAGGGGGTAAAGATATAGGGGGGCTGCGGCTATACAGGGGTAAAGATATAGGGGGGGCTGTGGCTATACAGGGGTAAAGATATAGGGGGGCTGTGGCTATACAGGGGTAAAGATATAGGGGGGCTGCGGCTATACAGGGGTAAAGATATAGGGGGGCTGCGGCTATACAGGGGTAAAGATATAGGGGGGCTGCGGCTATACAGGGGTAAAGATATAGGGGGGCTGCGGCTATACAGGGGTAAAGATATAGGGGGGGCTGCGGCTATACAGGGGTAAAGATATAGGGGGGCTGCGGCTATACAGGGGTAAAGATATAGGGGGGGCTGCGGGTATACAGGGGTAAAGATAATAGGGGGGCTGCGGGTATACAGGGGTATAGATATAGGGGCTGCCGGGCATACAGGGGTATAGATATAGGGGTTGCCGGGCATACAGGGGTATAGATATAGGGGTTGCCGGGCATACAGAGGGTACAGACACGGGGGCTGCCGGGTATGCGGGTGAAAGAGGTATAAGGGGCTGATGGGTATACATGTAAACAGGCATACAGATACCGCAGCTGCCGGATATAGAGCAGTATAGATAATAGGGGGGCTGCTAGGTGTATAGGGGGCACAGATACAGGGGCAGCTGGGGATACAGGGGGTACAGATACAGGGGCAGCTGGGGATACAGGGGGTACAGATACAGGGGCAGCTGGGGATACAGGAGTACAGATTCAGGGGCAGCTGGGGATACAGGGAGTACAGATTCAGGGGCAGCTGGGGATACAGGGGGTACAAATACAGGGGCAGCTGGGGATACAGGGGGTACAGATGCAGGGGCAGCTGGGGATACAGGGGGTACAGATGCAGGGGCAGCTGGGGATACAGGGGGTACAGATACAGGGGCAGCTGGGGATACAGGGGGTACAGATGCAGGGGCAGCTGGGGATACAGGGGGTACAGATGCAGGGGCAGCTGGGGATACAGGGGGTACAGATGCAGGGGCAGCTGGGGATACAGGGGGTACAGATGCAGGGGCAGCTGGGGATACAGGGGGTACAGATGCAGGGGCAGCTGGGGATACAGGGGGTACAGATGCAGGGGCAGCTGGGGATACAGGGGGTACAGATGCAGGGGCAGCTGGGGATACAGGGGGTACAGATGCAGGGGCAGCTGGGGATACAGGGGGTACAGATGCAGGGGCAGCTGGGGATACAGGGGGTACAGATGCAGGGGCAGCTGGGGATACAGGGGGTACAGATGCAGGGGCAGCTGGGGATACAGGGGGTACAGATGCAGGGGCAGCTGGGGATACAGGGGGTACAGATGCAGGGGCAGCTGGGGATACAGGGGGTACAGATGCAGGGGCAGCTGGGGATACAGGGGGTACAGATGCAGGGGCAGCTGGGGATACAGGGGGTACAGATGCAGGGGCAGCTGGGGATACAGGGGGTACAGATGCAGGGGCAGCTGGGGATACAGGGGGTACAGATGCAGGGGCAGCTGGGGATACAGGGGGTACAGATGCAGGGGCAGCTGGGGATACAGGGGGTACAGATGCAGGGGCAGCTGGGGATACAGGGGGTACAGATGCAGGGGCAGCTGGGGATACAGGGGGTACAGATGCAGGGGCAGCTGGGGATACAGGGGGTACAGATGCAGGGGCAGCTGGGGATACAGGGGGTACAGATGCAGGGGCAGCTGGGGATACAGGGGGTACAGATGCAGGGGCAGCTGGGGGATACAGGGGGTACAGATGCAGGGGCAGCTGGGGATACAGGGGGTACAGATACAGGGGCAGCCGGGTATAGAGGGGGGGTACAGATACTGTACTGGGGCTGCCGGGTACAGATACAGGGGCTGCCGGATATAGAGGGGGGTACAGATACAGGGGCTGCTGGGTATAGAGGGGGGTATAGATACAAGGGCTGCTGGGTATAGAGTGGGGTACAGATACAAGGGCTGCTGGGTATAGAGTGGGGTACAGATACAGGGGCTGCTGGGTATAGAGGGGGGTATAGATACAGGGGCTGCAGGGTATAGAGGGGGGTATAGATACAGGGGCTGCTGGGTATAGAGGGGGGTATAGATACAGGGGCTGCTGGGTATAGAGGGGGGGTATAGATACAGGGGCTACTGGGTATAGAGGGGGGGTATAGATACAGGGGCTACTGGGTATAGAGGGGGGGTATAGATACAGGGGCTACTGGGTATGGAGGGGGGGTATAGATACAGGGGCTGCTGGGTATGGAGGGGGGGTATAGATACAGGGGCTGCTGGGTATAGAGGGGGTACAGATACGGGGGCTGCCGGGTGTAGAGGGGGGTACAGATACGGGGGGCTGCCGGGTGTAGAGGGGGGTACAGATACGGGGGGCTGCCGGGTGTAGAGGGGGGTACAGATACGGGGGGCTGCCGGGTGTAGAGGGGGGTACAGATACGGGGGGCTGCCGGGTGTAGAGGGGGGTACAGATACGGGGGGCTGCCGGGTGTAGAGGGGGATACAGATACGGGGGGCTGCCGGGTGTAGAGGGGGATACAGATACGGGGGGCTGCCGGGTGTAGAGGGGGATACAGATACGGGGGGCTGCCGGGTATAGAGGGGGTACAGATACGGGGGCCGCCGAGTGTAGAGGGGGGTACAGATACGGGGGCCGCCGGGTGTAGAGGGGGGTACAGATACGGGGGCCGCCGGGTGTAGAGGGGGGTACAGATACGGGGGCCGCCGGGTGTAGAGGGGGGTACAGATACGGGGGCTGCCGGGTGTAGAGGGGGGTACAGATACGGGGGCTGCCGGGTGTAGAGGGGGGTACAGATACGGGGGCTGCCGGGTGTAGAGGGGGGTACAGATACGGGGGGCCGCCGGGTGTAGAGGGGGGTACAGATACGGGGGCCGCCGGGTGTAGAGGGGGGTACAGATACGGGGGCTGTTGGGTATACGGGGTCTGTAGCCAGCGGGGGTTGGTGTGTATATATAGGATCTGCACATATAGCCTCCGTCCCCCCTGCGCTCTGCTGGGCCTCATCCTCTTCCTCCTCCTCCTCTTCCTCGGGCTGAGGCTTTACCCTGAACTGTCCCTGACTTTTCCCCGACCCTATGGAGGAAGGATGGGGAGGAGAGCGGCTGCCATTGTCTGTATATATTATCTCCAGATATATACACATGATCCCCCTTATCCTGCGCTGGAGGGTCCCTGTGGGGGATGGGGCTGTATCTATAGGCTCCTCCATAGGCTGCTCTGTATCCGCACACAGCTGGGAATGGCCGGCCTCTGTGTGGAGTTGTCTGGCAACCGAAGTTTATTAACCCCTCCACTGCCGGCCATCATCATCATCATCACCCTGCAGTCCCTCCCCACCCCCTCTACATCACACAGACCAGGAGTGGGGGGCGCAGGTCCTCGCAGACCCCCGGCATTTGTTTTGTATTTGTTTGTTGTCTGCATCAAGGAAAACAGAAAAATGTTTATGTCTCATATTTTGGGCCCTTTCTCTGTGTCTGGGACAGAAAAGTCAGAGCCAGGAGCGGTGCCCCCTGGGGACCAACCGGGTTCCTGCACCCCCTATAACCAGAGCCAGGAGCGGTGCCCCCTGGGGGCCAACCGGGTTCCTGCACCCCCTGTATCCAGAGCTAGTAGCGAATTTCTCTGGATGTTTGGGTTTTTGCATCCAATACTGCCATGTAGTGCTGAAGTAATTCTGCCGTACACAACACTTGTTGTTCCACCATATTCTGCCAATATGGTACAGCCCTATACAGCACTCACAATGCCACCATATAATGCTAAGATAACAAGGCATATAATGCCACCATATAATATGGCCATAAAGTTACCTCATAATACCGCGATACAGGGCTATCCAGATTCTTCAGGAAGCTGTGTTAATACCGCCATAACGACCCTGCACAAATAATGCTGCCATAGTCTGCTGAATGGGACTGTATGGGTATTTCTGGGCTTTACATTTACTTGTTTCATTCCTCCATGTCGGGTTTTTAGCGTTGCACGCGGGTGCGGGTTTTTTGTATGTGTAGGTCGCGGGACTCGTTAATACCTGAGGCCGCCTGGATCCTGTACATAGAGCGCGGCACCCGCGGGCAGCACCGGTCACTATAGAGCTGTCAGCACAGGTGATGGCGGCTCCTGCCGGATGGGGCGGCTTAGACGCCGGGGTCCTTGTGCCAATCTCCTCCAATAAGCCGCGGTGACCTGAGATTAGGGATTAATCCTCGTTAGGATGATTCCACCACAATGCGGGTGACGCGCTTTGCACACACCGCCACCGATTATACACACGTGCGGACACAGTGCGTCTCTATAGAGGCAGGGCCAACCTGAGGGCGCCCCCCTGTATACAGAGAGAGCGCGGCTCCCCCCCCCCTGTATACAGAGAGAGAGAGCGGCTCCCCCCCTGTATACAGAGAGAGAGCAGCTCCCCCCCTGTATACAGAGAGAGCGGCTCCCCCCCCCTGTATACAGAGAGAGAGAGCGGCTCCCCCCCCCCTGTATACAGAGAGAGAGAGCGGCTCCCCCCCCCCCTGTATACACAGAGAGAGAGCGGCTCCCCCCCCTGTATACAGAGAGAGAGAGCATCTCCCCCCCCTGTATACAGAGAGAGAGCGGCTCCCCCCCCTGTATACAGAGAGAGAGAGCATCTCCCCCCCCTGTATACAGAGAGAGAGCGTCTCCCCCCCCTGTATACAGAGAGAGAGCGTCTCCCCCCCCTGTATACAGAGAGAGAGCGTCTCCCCCCCCCCGTATACAGAGAGAGAGCGTCTCCCCCCCCCTGTATACAGAGAGAGAGCGTCTCCCCCCCCTGTATACAGAGAGAGAGCGTCTCCCCCCCCTGTATACAGAGAGCGTCTCCCCCCCTGTATACAGAGAGCGTCTCCCCCCCTGTATACAGAGAGCGTCTCCCCCCCCCCTGTATACAGAGAGCGTCTCCCCCCCCCCTGTATACAGAGAGCGTCTCCCCCCCCCCTGTATACAGAGAGCGTCTCCCCCCCCCTGTATACAGAGAGCGTCTCCCCCCCCCTGTATACAGAGAGCGTCTCCCCCCCCCTGTATACAGAGAGCGTCTCCCCCCCCCTGTATACAGAGAGCGTCTCCCCCCCCCTGTATACAGAGAGAGAGAGCGTCTCCCCCCCCCCTGTATACAGAGAGAGAGAGCGTCTCCCCCCCCCTGTATACAGAGAGAGAGAGCGTCTCCCCCCCCTGTATACAGAGAGAGAGAGCGTCTCCCCCCCCCTGTATACAGAGAGAGAGAGCGTCTCCCCCCCCCTGTATACAGAGAGAGAGAGCGTCTCCCCCCCCTGTATACAGAGAGAGAGAGAGCGTCTCCCCCCCCCTGTATACAGAGAGAGAGAGCGTCTCCCCCCCCCCTGTATACAGAGAGAGAGAGCGTCTCCCCCCCCCCCTGTATACAGAGAGAGAGAGCGTCTCCCCCCCCTGTATACAGAGAGAGAGAGCGTCTCCCCCCCTGTATACAGAGAGAGAGAGCGTCTCCCCCCCTGTATACAGAGAGAGGAGAGCGTCTCCCCCCCCTGTATACAGAGAGAGAGAGCGTCTCCCCCCCTGTATACAGAGAGAGAGAGCGTCTCCCCCCCTGTATACAGAGAGAGAGAGCGTCTCCCCCCCTGTATACAGAGAGAGAGAGCGTCTCCCCCCCTGTATACAGAGAGAGAGAGGCGTCTCCCCCCCTGTATACAGAGAGAGAGGCGTCTCCCCCCCTGTATACAGAGAGAGAGCGTCTCCCCCCCTGTATACAGAGAGAGAGCGTCTCCCCCCCCTGTATACAGAGAGAGAGCGTCTCCCCCCCCTGTATACAGAGAGAGAGCGTCTCCCCCCCTGTATACAGAGAGAGAGAGCGTCTCCCCCCCTGTATACAGAGAGAGAGCGTCTCCCCCCCCTGTATACAGAGAGAGCGTCTCCCCCCGCCTGTATACAGAGAGAGAGCGTCTCCCCCCCCCTGTATACAGAGAGAGAGCGTCTCCCCCCCCCCTGTATACAGAGAGAGAGAGCGTCTCCCCCCCCCCCCTGTATACAGAGAGAGAGAGCGTCTCCCCCCCCCCCTGTATACAGAGAGAGAGCGTCTCCCCCCCCCCCTGTATACAGAGAGAGAGAGCGTCTCCCCCCCCCCCCCTGTATACAGAGAGAGAGAGCGTCTCCCCCCCCCCCCTGTATACAGAGAGAGAGAGCGTCTCCCCCCCCCCTGTATACAGAGAGAGCGCGTCTCCCCCCCCCTGTATACAGAGAGAGAGAGCGTCTCCCCCCCCCTGTATACAGAGAGAGCGGCTCCCCCCCCCTGTATACAGAGAGAGCGGCTCCCCCCCCCTGTATACAGAGAGAGCGGCTCCCCCCCCTGTATACAGAGAGAGCGGCTCCCCCCCCTGTATACAGAGAGAGCGGCTCCCCCCCCTGTATACAGAGAGAGCGGCTCCCCCCCCTGTATACAGAGAGAGCGGCTCCCCCCCCTGTATACAGAGAGAGCGGCTCCCCCCCCTGTATACAGAGAGAGAGAGCGGCTCCCCCCCTGTATACAGAGAGAGAGAGCGGCTCCCCCCCTGTATACAGAGAGAGAGAGCGGCTCCCCCCCCTGTATACAGAGAGAGAGAGCGGCTCCCCCCCCCTGTATACAGAGAGAGAGAGCGGCTCGCCCCCCCTGTATACAGAGAGAGCGAGCGGCTCCCCCCCCCTGTATACAGAGAGAGCGAGCGGCTCCCCCCCCTGTATACAGAGAGAGAGAGCGGCTCCCCCCCCCCTGTATACAGAGAGAGAGAGCGGCTCCCCCCCCTGTATAGAGAGAGAGCGGCTCCCCCCCCTGTATACAGAGAGAGAGAGAGCGGCTCCCCCCCCTGTATACAGAGAGAGAGAGAGCGGCTCCCCCCCCTGTATACAGAGAGAGAGAGCGGCTCCCCCCCCCTGTATACAGAGAGAGAGAGCGGCTCCCCCCCCTGTATACAGAGAGAGAGAGAGCGGCTCCCCCCCCCTGTATACAGAGAGAGAGAGCGGCTCCCCCCCCCTGTATACAGAGAGAGAGAGCGGCTCCCCCCCCTGTATACAGAGAGAGAGAGCGGCTCCCCCCCCTGTATACAGAGAGAGAGAGCGGCTCCCCCCCCTGTATACAGAGAGAGAGAGCGGCTCCCCCCCCCTGTATACAGAGAGAGAGAGCGGCTCCCCCCCCCTGTATACAGAGAGAGAGAGCGGCTCCCCCCCCCTGTATACAGAGAGAGAGAGCGGCTCCCCCCCCCCCTGTATAGAGAGCGGCTCCCCCCCCCCCTGTATAGAGAGCGGCTCCCCCCCCCCCTGTATAGAGAGCGGCTCCCCCCCCCCCTGTATAGAGAGCGGCTCCCCCCCCCCCTGTATAGAGAGCGGCTCCCCCCCCCCCTGTATAGAGAGCGGCTCCCCCCCCCCTGTATAGAGAGCGGCTCCCCCCCCCCCTGTATAGAGAGCGGCTCCCCCCCCCCCTGTATAGAGAGCGGCTCCCCCCCCCCCTGTATAGAGAGCGGCTCCCCCCCCCCTGTATAGAGAGCGGCTCCCCCCCCCTGTATAGAGAGCGGCTCCCCCCCCCTGTATAGAGAGCGGCTCCCCCCCCCTGTATAGAGAGCGGCTCCCCCCCCCTGTATAGAGAGCGGCTCCCCCCCCCTGTATAGAGAGCGGCTCCCCCCCCCTGTATAGAGAGCGGCTCCCCCCCCCTGTATAGAGAGCGGCTCCCCCCCCCTGTATAGAGAGCGGCTCCCCCCCCCTGTATAGAGAGCGGCTCCCCCCCCCTGTATAGAGAGCGGCTCCCCCCCCCTGTATAGAGAGCGGCTCCCCCCCCCTGTATAGAGAGCGGCTCCCCCCCCCTGTATAGAGAGCGGCTCCCCCCCCCTGTATAGAGAGCGGCTCCCCCCCCCTGTATAGAGAGCGGCTCCCCCCCCCTGTATAGAGAGCGGCTCCCCCCCCCTGTATAGAGAGCGGCTCCCCCCCCCTGTATAGAGAGCGGCTCCCCCCCCCTGTATAGAGAGCGGCTCCCCCCCCCCTGTATAGAGAGCGGCTCCCCCCCCCTGTATAGAGAGCGGCTCCCCCCCCCTGTATAGAGAGCGGCTCCCCCCCCCCTGTATAGAGAGCGGCTCCCCCCCCCTGTATAGAGAGCGGCTCCCCCCCCCTGTATAGAGAGCGGCTCCCCCCCCCCTGTATAGAGAGCGGCTCCCCCCCCCCTGTATAGAGAGCGGCTCCCCCCCCCCTGTATAGAGAGCGGCTCCCCCCCCCTGTATAGAGAGCGGCTCCCCCCCCCCTGTATAGAGAGCGGCTCCCCCCCCCCTGTATAGAGAGCGGCTCCCCCCCCCCTGTATAGAGAGCGGCTCCCCCCCCCCTGTATAGAGAGCGGCTCCCCCCCCCCTGTATAGAGAGCGGCTCCCCCCCCCCTGTATAGAGAGCGGCTCCCCCCCCCTGTATAGAGAGCGGCTCCCCCCCCCTGTATAGAGAGCGGCTCCCCCCCCCTGTATAGAGAGCGGCTCCCCCCCCCTGTATAGAGAGCGGCTCCCCCCCCCTGTATAGAGAGCGGCTCCCCCCCCCTGTATAGAGAGCGGCTCCCCCCCCCCTGTATAGAGAGCGGCTCCCCCCCCTGTATAGAGAGCGGCTCCCCCCCCCCCTTCATACAGGGCCGGATAAAGATCTTCCCCATATACAGTGTCCCCGCCGCCTGCTCCATCGGCCAGAAGGGGGCGACGCTGAGGTCCCACGTTCCTGCGCTTCATTCTCTGCCGCTTCCTGCCAACAGCATCGCAGCATTTCTCTATATGTCAGCGATAATGGGGTGGGGGAGGGGACCCTAATAACAATACACGCAGTGCCTCATCTGCCTGCCAGCACGGAAAGGGTTACTCCTGCCCCTACCTTTCCTGTAGGTGCAGACCCTCCATAGCCAGAAATAGGGGGGATATAGGCAGCAAAGCGAAATCCACTGATACTGTGCTGATCCCCAGCGATAACGTGACCGGCCAATCACAAGCTGACGCCGCAGTCCGACGATCAAACGCTTCTACTATGTATATACACTGCACAGTACCACTCCTCCTGTCCTGGATATATATATACACACTGCACAGTACCACTCCTCCTGTCCTGGATATATATATACACACTGCACAGTACCACTCCTCCTGTCCTGTGTATATACACACTGCACAGTACCACTCCTCCTGTCCTGTATATATATATATATATACACACTGCACAGTACCACTCCTCCTGTCCTGTATACTGGGTGTAATCCTCAGTATCTGTATTATTCTGTATATAGACACTGCACAGTACCACTTCTCCTGTCCTGTATACTGGGTGTAATCCTCAGTATCTGTATTATTCTGTATATATACACTGCACAGTACCACTTCTCCTGTCCTGTATACTGGGTGTAATCCTCAGTATCTGTATTATTCTGTATATATACACTGCACAGTACCACTCCTCCTGTCCTGTATACTGGGTGTAATCCTCAGTATCTGTATTATTCTGTATATATACACTGCACAGTACCACTTCTCCTGTCCTGTATACAGAGTGTAATCCTCAGTGTCTGTATTATTCTGTATATATACACTGCACAGTACCACTTCTCCTGTCCTGTATACTGGGTGTAATCCTCAGTATCTGTATTATTCTGTATATAGACACTGCACAGTACCACTTCTCCTGTGCTGTATACTGGGTGTAATCCTCAGTACCTGTATTATTCTGTATATATACACTGCACAGTACCACTTCTCCTGTCCTGTATACTGGGTGTAATCCTCAGTGTCTGTATTATTCTGTATATAGACACTGCACAGTACCACTTCTCCTGTGCTGTATACTGGGTGTAATCCTCAGTACCTGTATTATTCTGTATATATACACTGCACAGTACCACTTCTCCTGTCCTGTATACTGGGTGTAATCCTCAGTACCTGTATTATTCTGTATATATACACTGCACAGTACCACTTCTCCTGTCCTGTATACTGGGTGTAATCCTCAGTATCTGTATTATTCTGTATATATACACTGCACAGTACCACTTCTCCTGTCCTGTATACTGGGTGTAATCCTCAGTATCTGTATTATTCTGTATATATACACTGCACAGTACCTCTTCTCCTGTCCTGTATACTGGGTGTAATCCTCAGTATCTGTATTATTCTGTATATAGACACTGCACAGTACCACTTCTCCTGTCCTGTATACTGGGTGTAATCCTCAGTACCTGTATTATTCTGTATATATACACTGCACAGTTCCACTTCACCTGTCCTGTATACTGGGTGTAATTCTCAGTATCTGTATTATTCTGTATATATACACTGCACAGTACCACTTCTCCTGTCCTGTATACTGGGTGTAATCCTCAGTATCTGTATTATTCTGTATATATACACTGCAGAGTACCACTTCTCCTGTCCTGTATACTGGGTGTAATCCTCAGTATCTGTATTATTCTGTATATATACACTGCACAGTACCACTTCTCCTGTCCTGTATACTGGGTGTAATCCTCAGTATCTGTATTATTCAGTATATATACACTGCACAGTACCACTCCTCCTGTCCTGTATACTGGGTGTAATCCTCAGTACCTGTATTATTCTGTATATATACACTGCACAGTACCACTTCTCCTGTCCTGTATACTGGGTGTAATCCTCAGTATCTGTATTATCCTGTATATATACACTGCACAGTACCACTTCTCCCGTGCTGTATACTGGGTGTAATCCTCAGTTCCTGTATTATCCTGTATATATACACTGCACAGTACCACTTCTCCTGTCCTGTATACTGGGTGTAATCCTCAGTATCTGTATTATTCTGTATATATACACTGCACAGTTCCACTTCACCTGTCCTGTATACTGGGTGTAATCCTCAGTATCTGTATTATTCTGTATATATACACTGCACAGTACCACTTCTCCTGTCCTGTATACTGGGTGTAATCCTCAGTATCTGTATTATTCTGTATATATACACTGCACAGTACCACTTCTCCTGTCCTGTATACTGGGTGTAATCCTCAGTATCTGTATTATTCTGTATATATACACTGCACAGTACCACTTCTCCTGTCCTGTATACTGGGTGTAATCCTCAGTATCTGTATTATTCTGTATATATACACTGCACAGTACCACTTCTCCTGTCCTGTATACTGGGTGTAATCCTCAGTATCTGTATTATTCTGTATATATACACTGCACAGTACCACTTCTCCTGTCCTGTATACAGAGTGTAATCCTCAGTACCTGTATTATTCTGTATATATACACTGCACAGTACCACTCCTCCTGTCTTGTATACTGGGTGTAATCCTCAGTATCTGTATTATTCTGTATATATACACTGCACAGTACTACTTCTCCTGTCCTGTATACTGGGTGTAATCCTCAGTACCTGTATTATTCTGTATATATACACTGCACAGTACCACTTCTCCTGTCTTGTATACTGGGTGTAATCCTCAGTACCTGTATTATTCTGTATATATACACTGCACAGTACCACTTCTCCTGTCCTGTATACTGGGTGTAATCCTCAGTATCTGTATTATCCTGTATATATACACTGCACAGTACCACTTCTCCCGTGCTGTATACTGGGTGTAATCCTCAGTTCCTGTATTATCCTGTATATATACACTGCACAGTACCACTTCTCCTGTCCTGTATACTGGGTGTAATCCTCAGTATCTGTATTATTCTGTATATATACACTGCACAGTTCCACTCCTCCTGTCCTGTATACTGGGTGTAATCCTCAGTATCTGTATTATTCTGTATATATACACTGCACAGTACCACTTCTCCTGTCCTGTATACTGGGTGTAATCCTCAGTATCTGTATTATCCTGTATATATACACTGCACAGTACCACTTCTCCTGTCCTGTATACTGGGTGTAATCCTCAGTATCTGTATTATCCTGTATATATACACTGCACAGTACCACTTCTCCTGTCCTGTATACTGGGTGTAATCCTCAGTATCTGTATTATTCTGTATATATACACTGCACAGTACCACTTCTCCTGTCCTGTATACTGGGTGTAATCCTCAGTATCTGTATTATCCTGTATATATACACTGCACAGTACCACTTCTCCCGTGCTGTATACTGGGTGTAATCCTCAGTTCCTGTATTATCCTGTATATATACACTGCACAGTACCACTTCACCTGTCCTGTATACTGGGTGTAATCCTCAGTATCTGTATTATTCTGTATATATACACTGCACAGTACCACTTCTCCTGTCCTGCATACTGGGTGTAATCCTCAGTATCTGTATTATTCTGTATATATACACTGCACAGTACCACTTCTCCTGTCCTGTATACTGGGTGTAATCCTCAGAATCTGTATTATTCTGTATATATACACTGCACAGTACCACTTCTCCTGTCCTGTATACAGAGTGTAATCCTCAGTACCTGTATTATTCTGTATATATACACTGCACAGTACCACTTCTCCTGTCCTGTATACAGAGTGTAATCCTCAGTACCTGTATTATCCTGTATATATACACTGCACAGTACCACTTCACCTGTCCTGTATACTGGGTGTAATCCTCAGTATCTGTATTATTCTGTATATATACACTGCACAGTACTACTTCTCCTGTCCTGTATACTGGGTGTAATCCTCAGTACCTGTATTATTCTGTATATATACACTGCACAGTACCACTTCTCCTGTCTTGTATACTGGGTGTAATCCTCAGTACCTGTATTATTCTGTATATATACACTGCACAGTACCACTTCTCCTGTCTTGTATACTGGGTGTAATCCTCAGTATCTGTATTATTCTGTATATATACACTGCACAGTACCACTTCTCCTGTCCTGTATACTGGGTGTAATCCTCAGTATCTGTATTATTCTGTATATATACACTGCACAGTACCACTTCTCCTGTCCTGTATACAGAGTGTAATCCTCAGTACCTGTATTATTCTGTATATATACACTGCACAGTACCACTCCTCCTGTCTTGTATACTGGGTGTAATCCTCAGTATCTGTATTATTCTGTATATATACACTGCACAGTACCACTTCTCCTGTCCTGTATACTGGGTGTAATCCTCAGTAACTGTATTATTCTGTATATATACACTGCACAGTACCACTTCTCCTGTCCTGTATACTAGGTGTAATCCTCAGTACCTGTATTATTCTGTATATATACACTGCACAGTACCACTTCTCCTGTCTTGTATACTGGGTGTAATCCTCAGTATCTGTATTATTCTGTATATATACACTGCACAGTACCACTTCTCCTGTCCTGTATACTGGGTGTAATCCTCAGTATCTGCATTATTCTGTATATATACACTGCACAGTACCACTTCTCCTGTCCTATATACTGGGTGCAATCCTCAGTACCTGTATTATTCTGTATATATACACTGCACAGTACCACTCCTCCTGTCCTGTATACTGGGTGTAATCCTCAGTACCTGTATTATTCTGTATATATACACTGCACAGTACCACTCCTCCTGTCTTGTATACTGGGTGTAATCCTCAGTATCTGTATTATTCTGCATATATACACTGCACAGTACCACTTCTCCTGTCCTGTATACTGGGTGTAATCCTCAGTATCTGTATTATTCTGTATATATACACTGCACAGTACCACTTCTCCTGTCCTGTATACAGAGTGTAATCCTCAGTACCTGTATTATTCTGTATATATACACTGCACAGTACCACTTCTCCTGTCTTGTATACTGGGTGTAATCCTCAGTACCTGTATTATTCTGTATATATACACTGCACAGTACCACTTCTCCTGTCCTGTATACTGGGTGTAATCCTCAGTATCTGTATTATTCTGTATATATACACTGCACAGTACCACTTCTCCTGTCCTGTATACTGGGTGTAATCCTCAGTATCTGTATTATTCTGTATATATACACTGCACAGTACCACTTCTCCTGTCCTGTATACTGGGTGTAATCCTCAGTATCTGTATTATTCTGTATATATACACTGCACAGTACCACTTCTCCTGTCCTGTATACAGAGTGTAATCCTCAGTACCTGTATTATTCTGTATATATACACTGCACAGTACCACTCCTCCTGTCTTGTATACTGGGTGTAATCCTCAGTATCTGTATTATTCTGTATATATACACTGCACAGTACTACTTCTCCTGTCCTGTATACTGGGTGTAATCCTCAGTACCTGTATTATTCTGTATATATACACTGCACAGTACCACTTCTCCTGTCTTGTATACTGGGTGTAATCCTCAGTACCTGTATTATTCTGTATATATACACTGCACAGTACCACTTCTCCTGTCTTGTATACTGGGTGTAATCCTCAGTATCTGTATTATTCTGTATATATACACTGCACAGTACCACTTCTCCTGTCCTGTATACTGGGTGTAATCCTCAGTACCTGTATTGTTCTGTATATATACACTGCACAGTACCACTTCTCCTGTCTTGTATACTGGGTGTAATCCTCAGTATCTGTATTATTCTGTATATATACACTGCACAGTACCACTTCTCCTGTCCTGTATACAGAGTGTAATCCTCAGTACCTGTATTATTCTGTATATATACACTGCACAGTACCACTCCTCCTGTCTTGTATACTGGGTGTAATCCTCAGTATCTGTATTATTCTGTATATATACACTGCACAGTACCACTTCTCCTGTCCTGTATACTGGGTGTAATCCTCAGTACCTGTATTATTCTGTATATATACACTGCACAGTACCACTTCTCCTGTCCTGTATAATGGGTGTAATCCTCAGTACCTGTATTATTCTGTATATATACACTGCACAGTACCACTTCTCCTGTCCGGTATACTGGGTGTAATCCTCAGTATCTGTATTATTCTGTATATATACACTGCACAGTACCACTTCTCCTGTCTTGTATACTGGGTGTAATCCTCAGTATCTGTATTATTCTGTATATATACACTGCACAGTACCACTTCTCCTGTCCTGTATACTGGGTGTAATCCTCAGTATCTGTATGGAAACACTAGTCTCCTGCATTGCTCAGGTGGATTTTGGCCCATTCTTCCGCACACACTCCTCACATCCTGTATGGAGACACTAGTCGCCTGCATTGCTCAGGTGGATTTTGGCCCATTCTTCTGCACACACTCCTCACATCCTGTATGGAGACACTAGTCTCCTGCATTGCTCAGGTGGATTTTGGCCCATTCTTCCGCACACACTTCTCACATCCTGTATGGAGACACTAGTCGCCTGCATTGCTCAGGTGGATATTGGTCCATTCTTCTGCACACACTCCTCACATCCTGTATGGAGACACTAGTCTCCTGCATTGCTCAGGTGGATTTTGGCCCATTCTTCCGCACACACTCCTCACATCCTGTATGGAGACACTAGTCGCCTGCATTGCTCAGGTGGATTTGGCCTATTCTTCCGCACACACTCCTCACATCCTGTATGGAGACACTAGTCACCTGCATTGCTCAGGTGGATATTGGTCCATTCTTCTGCACACACTCCTCACATCCTGTATGGAGACACTAGTCACCTGCATTGCTCAGGTGGATTTTGGCCCATTCTTCTGCACACACTCCTCACATCCTGTATGGAGACACTAGTCACCTGCATTGCTCAGGTGGATTTTGGCCCATTCTTCTGCACACACTCCTCACATCCTGTATGGAGACACTAGTCGCCTGCATTGCTCAGGTGGATTTTGGCCCATTCTTCCGCACACACTCCTCACATCCTGTATGGAGACACTGGTCGCCTGCATTGCTCAGGTGGATTTTGGCCCATTCTTCTGCACACACTCCTCACATCCTGTATGGAGACACTGGTCGCCTGCATTGCTCAGGTGGATTTTGGCCCATTCTTCCGCACACACTCCTCACATCCTGTATGGAGACACTAGTCACCTGCATTGCTCAGGTGGATTTTGGCCCATTCTTCTGCACACCCTCCTCACATCCTGTATGGAGACACTAGTCGCCTGCATTGCTCAGGTGGATTTTGGCCCATTCTTCCGCACACACTCCTCACATCCTGTATGGAGACACTAGTCGCCTGCATTGCTCAGGTGGATTTTGGCCCATTCTTCTGCACACACTCCTCACATCCTGTATGGAGACACTAGTCGCCTGCATTGCTCAGGTGGATATTGGTCCATTCTTCAGCACACACTCCTCACATCCTGTATGGAGACACTAGTCGCCTGCATTGCTCAGGTGGATTTTGGCCCATTCTTCTGCACACACTCCTCACATCCTGTATGGAGACACTAGTCGCCTGCATTGCTCAGGTGGATATTGGTCCATTCTTCAGCACACACTCCTCACATCCTGTATGGAGACACTAGTCGCCTGCATTGCTCAGGTGGATTTTAGCCCATTCTTCCACACACACTCCTCACATCCTGTATGGAGACACTAGTCACCTGCATTGCTCAGGTGGATTTTGGTCCATTCCTCCACACACACTCCTCACATCCTGTATGGAGACACTAGTCACCTGCATTGCTCAGGTGGATTTTGGCGCATTCTTCCGCACACACTCCTCACATCCTGTATGGAGACACTAGTCGCCTGCATTGCTCAGGTGGATTTTGGCGCATTCTTCCGCACACACTCCTCACATCCTTTATGGAGACACTAGTCACCTGCATTGCTCAGGTGGATTTTGGCCCATTCTTCCACACACACTCCTCACATCCTGTATGGAGACACTAGTCACCTGCATTGCTCAGGTGGATTCTGGGCCATTCTTCCGCACACACTCCTCACATCCTGTATGGAGACACTAGTCGCCTGCATTGCTCAGGTGGATTTTGGCCCATTCTTCCGCACACACTCCTCACATCCTGTATGGAGACACTAGTCGCCTGCATTGCTCAGGTGGATTCTGGGCCATTCTTCTGCACACACTCCTCACATCCTGTATGGAGACACTAGTCACCTGCATTGCTCAGGTGGATTTTGGCCCATTCTTCCGCACACACTCCTCACATCCTGTATGGAGACACTAGTCGCCTGCATTGCTCAGGTGGATTCTGGGCCATTCTTCTGCACACACTCCTCACATCCTGTATGGAGACACTAGTCGCCTGCATTGCTCAGGTGGATATTGGCCCATTCTTCCGCACACACTCCTCACATCCTGTATGGAGACACTAGTCGCCTGCATTGCTCAGGTGGATATTGGTCCATTCTTCCGCACACACTCCTCACATCCTGTATGGAGACACTAGTCGCCTGCATTGCTCAGGTGGATTTTGGCCCATTCTTCTGCACACACTCCTCACATCCTGTATGGAGACACTAGTCACCTGCATTGCTCAGGTGGATATTGGTCCATTCTTCAGCACACACTCCTCACATCCTGTATGGAGACACTAGATTTTGGCCCATTCTTCCGCACACACTCCTCACATCCTGTATGGAGACACTAGTCACCTGCATTGCTCAGGTGGATTTTGGCCCATTCTTCTGCACACCCTCCTCACATCCTGTATGGAGACACTAGTCGCCTGCATTGCTCAGGTGGATTTTGGCCCATTCTTCTGCACACACTCCTCACATCCTGTGTGGAGACACTAGTCGCCTGCATTGCTCAGGTGGATTTGGCCTATTCTTCCGCACACACTCCTCACATCCTGTATGGAGACACTAGTCACCTGCATTGCTCAGGTGGATATTGGTCCATTCTTCTGCACACACTCCTCACATCCTGTATGGAGACACTAGTCTCCTGCATTGCTCAGGTGGATATTGGTCCATTCTTCCGCACACACTCCTCACATCCTGTATGGAGACACTGGTCACCTGCATTGCTCAGGTGGATTTTGGCCCATTCTTCTGCACACACTCCTCACCTCCTCTATGGAGACACTAGTCTCCTGCATTGCTCAGGTGGATTTTGGCCCATTCTTCCGCACACACTCCTCACATCCTGTATGGAGACACTAGTCGCCTGCATTGCTCAGGTGGATTTTGGCCCATTCTTCTGCACACACTCCTCACATCCTGTATGGAGACACTAGTCTCCTGCATTGCTCAGGTGGATTTTGGCCCATTCTTCCGCACACACTTCTCACATCCTGTATGGAGACACTAGTCGCCTGCATTGCTCAGGTGGATATTGGTCCATTCTTCTGCACACACTCCTCACATCCTGTATGGAGACACTAGTCTCCTGCATTGCTCAGGTGGATTTTGGCCCATTCTTCCGCACACACTTCTCACATCCTGTATGGAGACACTAGTCGCCTGCATTGCTCAGGTGGATTTTGGCCCATTCTTCAGCACACACTCCTCACATCCTGTATGGAGACACTAGTCGCCTGCATTGCTCAGGTGGATATTGGTCCATTCTTCAGCACACACTCCTCACATCCTGTATGGAGACACTAGTCGCCTGCATTGCTCAGGTGGATTTTGGCCCATTCTTCCGCACACACTCCTCACATCCTGTATGGAGACACTAGTCACCTGCATTGCTCAGGTGGATTTTGGCCCATTCTTCTGCACACCCTCCTCACATCCTGTATGGAGACACTAGTCGCCTGCATTGCTCAGGTGGATTTTGGCCCATTCTTCTGCACACCCTCCTCACATCCTGTATGGAGACACTAGTCGCCTGCATTGCTCAGGTGGATTTTGGCCCATTCTTCCGCACACACTCCTCACATCCTGTATGGAGACACTAGTCGCCTGCATTGCTCAGGTGGATTTGGCCTATTCTTCCGCACACACTCCTCACATCCTGTATGGAGACACTAGTCACCTGCATTGCTCAGGTGGATATTGGTCCATTCTTCTGCACACACTCCTCACATCCTGTATGGAGACACTAGTCGCCTGCATTGCTCAGGTGGATTTTGGCCCATTCTTCCGCACACACTCCTCACATCCTGTATGGAGACACTAGTCGCCTGCATTGCTCAGGTGGATTTTGGCCCATTCTTCTGCACACACTCCTCACATCCTGTATGGAGACACTAGTCGCCTGCATTGCTCAGGTGGATATTGGTCCATTCTTCAGCACACACTCCTCACATCCTGTATGGAGACACTAGTCGCCTGCATTGCTCAGGTGGATTTTGGCCCATTCTTCTGCACACACTCCTCACATCCTGTATGGAGACACTAGTCGCCTGCATTGCTCAGGTGGATATTGGTCCATTCTTCAGCACACACTCCTCACATCCTGTATGGAGACACTAGTCGCCTGCATTGCTCAGGTGGATTTTAGCCCATTCTTCCACACACACTCCTCACATCCTGTATGGAGACACTAGTCGCCTGCATTGCTCAGGTGGATTTTGGCCCATTCTTCCGCACACACTCCTCACATCCTGTATGGAGACACTAGTCGCCTGCATTGCTCAGGTGGATTTTGGCCCATTCTTCTGCACACACTCCTCACATCCTGTATGGAGACACTAGTCGCCTGCATTGCTCAGGTGGATATTGGTCCATTCTTCAGCACACACTCCTCACATCCTGTATGGAGACACTAGTCGCCTGCATTGCTCAGGTGGATTTTGGCCCATTCTTCTGCACACACTCCTCACATCCTGTATGGAGACACTAGTCGCCTGCATTGCTCAGGTGGATATTGGTCCATTCTTCAGCACACACTCCTCACATCCTGTATGGAGACACTAGTCGCCTGCATTGCTCAGGTGGATTTTAGCCCATTCTTCCACACACACTCCTCACATCCTGTATGGAGACACTAGTCACCTGCATTGCTCAGGTGGATTTTGGTCCATTCCTCCACACACACTCCTCACATCCTGTATGGAGACACTAGTCACCTGCATTGCTCAGGTGGATTTTGGCGCATTCTTCCGCACACACTCCTCACATCCTGTATGGAGACACTAGTCGCCTGCATTGCTCAGGTGGATTTTGGCGCATTCTTCCGCACACACTCCTCACATCCTGTATGGAGACACTAGTCCCCTGCATTGCTCAGGTGGATTTTGGTCCATTCTTCCGCACACACTCCTCACATCCTGTATGGAGACACTAGTCGCCTGCATTGCTCAGGTGGATTTTGGCGCATTCTTCCGCACACACTCCTCACATCCTTTATGGAGACACTAGTCACCTGCATTGCTCAGGTGGATTTTGGCCCATTCTTCCACACACACTCCTCACATCCTGTATGGAGACACTAGTCACCTGCATTGCTCAGGTGGATTCTGGGCCATTCTTCCGCACACACTCCTCACATCCTGTATGGAGACACTAGTCGCCTGCATTGCTCAGGTGGATTTTGGCCCATTCTTCCGCACACACTCCTCACATCCTGTATGGAGACACTAGTCGCCTGCATTGCTCAGGTGGATTCTGGGCCATTCTTCTGCACACACTCCTCACATCCTGTATGGAGACACTAGTCACCTGCATTGCTCAGGTGGATTTTGGCCCATTCTTCCGCACACACTCCTCACATCCTGTATGGAGACACTAGTCGCCTGCATTGCTCAGGTGGATTCTGGGCCATTCTTCTGCACACACTCCTCACATCCTGTATGGAGACACTAGTCGCCTGCATTGCTCAGGTGGATATTGGCCCATTCTTCCGCACACACTCCTCACATCCTGTATGGAGACACTAGTCGCCTGCATTGCTCAGGTGGATATTGGTCCATTCTTCCGCACACACTCCTCACATCCTGTATGGAGACACTAGTCGCCTGCATTGCTCAGGTGGATTTTGGCCCATTCTTCCGCACACACTCCTCACATCCTGTATGGAGACACTAGTCGCCTGCATTGCTCAGGTGGATTTTGGCCCATTCTTCTGCACACACTCCTCACATCCTGTATGGAGACACTAGTCACCTGCATTGCTCAGGTGGATATTGGTCCATTCTTCAGCACACACTCCTCACATCCTGTATGGAGACACTAGATTTTGGCCCATTCTTCCGCACACACTCCTCACATCCTGTATGGAGACACTAGTCACCTGCATTGCTCAGGTGGATTTTGGCCCATTCTTCTGCACACCCTCCTCACATCCTGTATGGAGACACTAGTCGCCTGCATTGCTCAGGTGGATTTTGGCCCATTCTTCTGCACACACTCCTCACATCCTGTGTGGAGACACTAGTCGCCTGCATTGCTCAGGTGGATTTGGCCTATTCTTCCGCACACACTCCTCACATCCTGTATGGAGACACTAGTCACCTGCATTGCTCAGGTGGATATTGGTCCATTCTTCTGCACACACTCCTCACATCCTGTATGGAGACACTAGTCACCTGCATTACTCAGGTGGATTTTGGCCCATTCTTCTGCACACACTCCTCACATCCTGTATGGAGACACTAGTCACCTGCATTGCTCAGGTGGATTTTGGCCCATTCTTCTGCACACCCTCCTCACATCCTGTATGGAGACACTAGTCGCCTGCATTGCTCAGGTGGATTTTGGCCCATTCTTCCGCACACACTCCTCACATCCTGTATGGAGACACTAGTCGCCTGCATTGCTCAGGTGGATTCTGGGCCATTCTTCTGCACACACTCCTCACATCCTGTATGGAGACACTAGTCGCCTGCATTGCTCAGGTGGATATTGGCCCATTCTTCCGCACACACTCCTCACATCCTGTATGGAGACACTAGTCGCCTGCATTGCTCAGGTGGATATTGGTCCATTCTTCCGCACACACTCCTCACATCCTGTATGGAGACACTAGTCACCTGCATTGCTCAGGTGGATTTTGGCCCATTCTTCCGCACACACTCCTCACATCCTGTATGGAGACACTAGTCGCCTGCATTGCTCAGGTGGATTTTGGCCCATTCTTCTGCACACACTCCTCACATCCTGTATGGAGACACTAGTCACCTGCATTGCTCAGGTGGATATTGGTCCATTCTTCAGCACACACTCCTCACATCCTGTATGGAGACACTAGATTTTGGCCCATTCTTCCGCACACACTCCTCACATCCTGTATGGAGACACTAGTCACCTGCATTGCTCAGGTGGATTTTGGCCCATTCTTCTGCACACCCCCCTCACATCCTGTATGGAGACACTAGTCGCCTGCATTGCTCAGGTGGATTTTGGCCCATTCTTCTGCACACACTCCTCACATCCTGTGTGGAGACACTAGTCGCCTGCATTGCTCAGGTGGATTTGGCCTATTCTTCCGCACACACACACTCCTCACATCCTGTATGGAGACACTAGTCACCTGCATTGCTCAGGTGGATATTGGTCCATTCTTCTGCACACACTCCTCACATCCTGTATGGAGACACTAGTCACCTGCATTGCTCAGGTGGATTTTGGCCCATTCTTCTGCACACACTCCTCACATCCTGTATGGAGACACTAGTCACCTGCATTGCTCAGGTGGATTTTGGCCCATTCTTCTGCACACCCTCCTCACATCCTGTATGGAGACACTAGTCGCCTGCATTGCTCAGGTGGATTTTGGCCCATTCTTCCGCACACACTCCTCACATCCTGTATGGAGACACTAGTCGCCTGCATTGCTCAGGTGGATTTTGGCCCATTCTTCTGCACACACTCCTCACATCCTGTATGGAGACACTAGTCACCTGCATTGCTCAGGTGGATATTGGTCCATTCTTCAGCACACACTCCTCACATCCTGTATGGAGACACTAGTTGCCTGCATTGCTCAGGTGGATTTTGGTCCATTCTTCCACACACACTCCTCACATCCTGTATGGAGACACTAGTCACCTGCATTGCTCAGGTGGATTTTGGTCCATTCTTCCGCACACACTCCTCACATCCTGTATGGAGACACTAGTCACCTGCATTGCTCAGGTGGATTTTGGCCCATTCTTCTGCACACACTCCTCACATCCTGTATGGAGACACTAGTCACCTGCATTGCTCAGGTGGATTTTGGTCCATTCTTCTGCACACACTCCTCACATCCTGTATGGAGACACTAGTCACCTGCATTGCTCAGGTGGATTTTGGCCCATTCTTCCACACACACACTCCTCACATCCTGTATGGAGACACTAGTCGCCTGCATTGCTCAGGTGGATTTTAGCCCATTCTTCCACACATACTCCTCACATCCTGTATGGAGACACTAGTCACCTGCATTGCTCAGGTGGATTTTGGTCCATTCCTCCACACACTCCTCACATCCTGTATGGAGACACTAGTCGCCTGCATTGCTCAGGTGGATTTTGGCGCATTCTTCCGCACACACTCCTCACATCCTGTATGGAGACACTGGTCGCCTGCATTGCTCAGGTGGATTTTGGCCCATTCTTCCGCACACACTCCTCACATCCTGTATGGAGACACTAGTCCCCTGCATTGCTCAGGTGGATTTTGGTCCATTCTTCCGCACACACTCCTCACATCCTGTATGGAGACACTGGTCGCCTGCATTGCTCAGGTGGGATTTTGGCCCATTCTTCCGCACACACTCCTCACATCCTGTATGGAGACACTAGTCCCCTGCATTGCTCAGGTGGATTTTGGTCCATTCTTCCGCACACACTCCTCACATCCTGTATGGAGACACTGGTCGCCTGCATTGCTCAGGTGGATTTTGGCCCATTCTTCTGCACACACTCCTCACATCCTGTATGGAGACACTAGTCCCCTGCATTGCTCAGGTGGATTTTGGTCCATTCTTCCGCACACACTCCTCACATCCTGTATGGAGACACTAGTCACCTGCATTGCTCAGGTGGATTTTGGCGCATTCTTCTGCACACACTCCTCACATCCTGTATGGAGACACTAGTCACCTGCTTTGCTCAGGTGGATTTTGGTCCATTCTTCCGCACACACTCCTCACATCCTGTATGGAGACACTAGTCCCCTGCATTGCTCAGGTGGATTTTCGTCCATTCTTCCGCACACACTCCTCACATCCTGTATGGAGACACTAGTCACCTGCATTGCTCAGGTGGATTTTGGCGCATTCTTCTGCACACACTCCTCACATCCTGTATGGAGACACTAGTCGCCTGCATTGCTCAGGTGGATTCTGGGCCATTCTTCCGCACACACTCCTCACATCCTGTATGGAGACACTAGTCACCTGCATTGCTCAGGTGGATTTTGGCCCATTCTTCCACATACACTCCTCACATCCTGTATGGAGACACTAGTCACCTGCATTGCTCAGGTGGATTTTGGCCCATTCTTCTGCACACACTCCTCACATCCTGTATGGAGACACTAGTCACCTGCATTGCTCAGGTGGATATTGGTCCATTCTTCAGCACACGCTCCTCACATCCTGTATGGAGACACTAGTCACCTGCATTGCTCAGGTGGATTTTGGCCCATTCTTCCGCACACACTCCTCACATCCTGTATGGAGACACTAGTCGCCTGCATTGCTCAGGTGGATTTGGCCCATTCTTCCGCACACACTCCTCACATCCTGTATGGAGACACTAGTCACCTGCATTGCTCAGGTGGATATTGGTCCATTCTTCAGCACACGCTCCTCACATCCTGTATGGAGACACTAGTCACCTGCATTGCTCAGGTGGATTTTGGCCCATTCTTCCGCACACACTCCTCACATCCTGTATGGAGACACTAGTCGCCTGCATTGCTCAGGTGGATTTTGGCCCATTCTTCCGCACACACTCCTCACATCCTGTATAGAGACACTAGTCGCCTGCATTGCTCAGGTGGATTTTGGCCCATTCTTCCGCACACACTCCTCACATCCTGTATAGAGACACTAGTCGCCTGCATTGCTCAGGTGGATTTTGGTCCATTCTTCCGCACACACTCCTCACATCCTGTATGGAGACACTAGTCACCTGCATTGCTCAGGTGGATTTTGGCGCATTCTTCCGCACACACTCCTCACATCCTGTATGGAGACACTAGTCACCTGCATTGCTCAGGTGGATTCTGGTCCATTCTTCCGCACACACTCCTCACATCCTGTATGGAGACACTAATCGCCTGCATTGCTCAGGTGGATTTTGGCCCATTCTTCTGCACACGCTCCTCACATCCTGTATGGAGACACTAGTCGCCTGCATTGCTCAGGAGGATTTTGGCCCATTCTTCCGCACACACTCCTCACATCCTGTATGGAGACACTAGTCGCCTGCATTGCTCAGGTGGATTCTGGTCCATTCTTCCGCACACACTCCTCACATCCTGTATGGAGACACTAGTCGCCTGCATTGCTCAGGTGGATTTTGGCCCATTCTTCCGCACACACTCCTCACATCCTGTATGGAGACACTAGTCGCCTGCATTGCTCAGGTGGATTTTGGGCCATTCTTCAGCACACACTCCTCACATCCTGTATGGAGACACTGGTCACCTGCATTGCTCAGGTGGATTTTGGCCCATTCTTCCGCACACACTCCTCACATCCTGTATGGAGACACTAGTCGCCTGCATTGCTCAGGTGGATTTTGGCCCATTCTTCCACATACACTCCTCACATCCTGTATGGAGACACTAGTCTCCTGCATTGCTCAGGTGGATTTTGGCCCATTCTTCTGCACACACTCCTCACATCCTGTATGGAGACACTAGTCACCTGCATTGCTCAGGTGGATTTTGGCCCATTCTTCCACATACACTCCTCACATCCTGTATGGAGACACTAGTCGCCTGCATTGCTCAGGTGGATTTTGGCCCATTCTTCCACATACACTCCTCACATCCTGTATGGAGACACTAGTCTCCTGCATTGCTCAGGTGGATTTTGGCCCATTCTTCTGCACACACTCCTCACATCCTGTATGGAGACACTAGTCACCTGCATTGCTCAGGTGGATTTTGGCCATTCTTCCGCACACTCCTCACATCCTGTATGGAGACATTGGTCGCCTGCATTGCTCAGGTGGATTTTAGCCCATTCTTCCACACACACTCCTCACATCCTGTATGGAGACACTAGTCACCTGCATTGCTCAGGTGGATTTTGGTCCATTCCTCCACACACTCCTCACATCCTGTATGGAGACACTAGTCGCCTGCATTGCTCAGGTGGATTTTGGTCCATTCTTCCGCACACACTCCTCACATCCTGTATGGAGACACTAGTCACCTGCATTGCTCAGGTGGATTTTGGCCCATTCTTCTGCACACACTCCTCACATCCTGTATGGAGACACTAGTCACCTGCATTGCTCAGGTGGATTTTGGTCCATTCTTCTGCACACACTCCTCACATCCTGTATGGAGACACTAGTCACCTGCATTGCTCAGGTGGATTTTGGCCCATTCTTCCGCACACACTCCTCACATCCTGTATGGAGACACTAGTCACCTGCATTGCTCAGGTGGATTTTGGCCCATTCTTCTGCACACGCTCCTCACATCCTGTATGGAGACACTAGTCGCCTGCATTGCTCAGGAGGATTTTGGCCCATTCTTCCGCACACACTCCTCACATCCTGTATGGAGACACTGGTCACCTGCATTGCTCAGGTGGATTCTGGTCCATTCTTCCGCACACACTCCTCACATCCTGTATGGAGACACTAGTCGCCTGCATTGCTCAGGTGGATTTTGGTCCATTCTTCCACACACGCTCCTCACATCCTGTATGGAGACACTAGTCGCCTGCATTGCTCAGGTGGATTTTGGCCCATTCTTCCACATACACTCCTCACATCCTGTATGGAGACACTAGTCACCTGCATTGCTCAGGTGGATTTTGGCCCATTCTTCCGCACACACTCCTCACATCCTGTATGGAGACACTAGTCGCCTGCATTGCTCAGGTGGATTTTGGCCCATTCTTCCGCACACACTCCTCACATCCTGTATGGAGACACTAGTCGCCTGCATTGCTCAGGTGGATTTTGGCCCATTCTTCCACATACACTCCTCACATCCTGTATGGAGACACTAGTCACCTGCATTGCTCAGGTGGATTTTGGCCCATTCTTCTGCACACACTCCTCACATCCTGTATGGAGACACTAGTCACCTGCATTGCTCAGGTGGATTTTGGCGCATTCTTCCGCACACACTCCTCACATCCTGTATGGAGACACTAGTCACCTGCATTGCTCAGGTGGATTCTGGTCCATTCTTCCGCACACACTCCTCACATCCTGTATGGAGACACTAATCGCCTGCATTGCTCAGGTGGATTTTGGCCCATTCTTCTGCACACGCTCCTCACATCCTGTATGGAGACACTAGTCGCCTGCATTGCTCAGGAGGATTTTGGCCCATTCTTCCGCACACACTCCTCACATCCTGTATGGAGACACTAGTCACCTGCATTGCTCAGGTGGATTTTGGCCCATTCTTCCGCACACACATCCTCACATCCTGTATGGAGACACTAGTCGCCTGCATTGCTCAGGTGGATTCTGGTCCATTCTTCCGCACACACTCCTCACATCCTGTATGGAGACACTAGTCGCCTGCATTGCTCAGGTGGATTTTGGCCCATTCTTCCGCACACACTCCTCACATCCTGTATGGAGACACTAGTCGCCTGCATTGCTCAGGTGGATTTTGGGCCATTCTTCAGCACACACTCCTCACATCCTGTATGGAGACACTGGTCACCTGCATTGCTCAGGTGGATTTTGGCCCATTCTTCCGCACACACTCCTCACATCCTGTATGGAGACACTAGTCGCCTGCATTGCTCAGGTGGATTTTGGGCCATTCTTCAGCACACACTCCTCACATCCTGTATGGAGACACTGGTCACCTGCATTGCTCAGGTGGATTTTGGCCCATTCTTCCGCACACACTCCTCACATCCTGTATGGAGACACTAGTCTCCTGCATTGCTCAGGTGGATTTTGGCCCATTCTTCTGCACACACTCCTCACATCCTGTATGGAGACACTAGTCACCTGCATTGCTCAGGTGGATTTTGGCCCATTCTTCCACATACACTCCTCACATCCTGTATGGAGACACTAGTCGCCTGCATTGCTCAGGTGGATTTTGGCCCATTCTTCCACATACACTCCTCACATCCTGTATGGAGACACTAGTCTCCTGCATTGCTCAGGTGGATTTTGGCCCATTCTTCTGCACACACTCCTCACATCCTGTATGGAGACATTGGTCGCCTGCATTGCTCAGGTGGATTTTAGCCCATTCTTCCACACACACTCCTCACATCCTGTATGGAGACACTAGTCACCTGCATTGCTCAGGTGGATTTTGGTCCATTCCTCCACACACTCCTCACATCCTGTATGGAGACACTAGTCGCCTGCATTGCTCAGGTGGATTTTGGTCCATTCTTCCGCACACACTCCTCACATCCTGTATGGAGACACTAGTCACCTGCATTGCTCAGGTGGATTTTGGCCCATTCTTCTGCACACACTCCTCACATCCTGTATGGAGACACTAGTCACCTGCATTGCTCAGGTGGATTTTGGTCCATTCTTCTGCACACACTCCTCACATCCTGTATGGAGACACTAGTCACCTGCATTGCTCAGGTGGATTTTGGCCCATTCTTCCGCACACACTCCTCACATCCTGTATGGAGACACTAGTCACCTGCATTGCTCAGGTGGATTTTGGCCCATTCTTCTGCACACGCTCCTCACATCCTGTATGGAGACACTAGTCGCCTGCATTGCTCAGGAGGATTTTGGCCCATTCTTCCGCACACACTCCTCACATCCTGTATGGAGACACTGGTCACCTGCATTGCTCAGGTGGATTCTGGTCCATTCTTCCGCACACACTCCTCACATCCTGTATGGAGACACTAGTCGCCTGCATTGCTCAGGTGGATTTTGGTCCATTCTTCCACACACGCTCCTCACATCCTGTATGGAGACACTAGTCGCCTGCATTGCTCAGGTGGATTTTGGCCCATTCTTCCACATACACTCCTCACATCCTGTATGGAGACACTAGTCACCTGCATTGCTCAGGTGGATTTTGGCCCATTCTTCCGCACACACTCCTCACATCCTGTATGGAGACACTAGTCGCCTGCATTGCTCAGGTGGATTTTGGCCCATTCTTCCGCACACACTCCTCACATCCTGTATGGTTACACTAGTCGCCTGCATTGCTCAGGTGGATTTTGGCCCATTCTTCCACATACACTCCTCACATCCTGTATGGAGACACTAGTCACCTGCATTGCTCAGGTGGATTTTGGCCCATTCTTCCACATACACTCCTCACATCCTGTATGGAGACACTGGTCACCTGCATTGCTCAGGTGGATTTTGGCCCATTCTTCTGCACACACTCCTCACATCCTGTATGGAGACACTAGTCACCTGCATTGCTCAGGTGGATTTTGGCCCATTCTTCCGCACACACTCCTCACATCCTGTATGGAGACACTAGTCGCCTGCATTGCTCAGGTGCATTTTGGCCCATTCTTTCACACACACTCCTCACATCCTGCAGGTCCCGGCCCCTTCTATGACCTCTGAGCTTTAGTTCCTTCCAGACATTGTCTACTTGAATCCGCTCCGGTGATCCCTTGTACATTCTAGTGGATTTATTTTCTTTCTCTGAGAGTCTCCTTGTTTTTGGGATCCTTATTTTGTGAAATGTCCCCCCCCATTTCATGTTCATCCTCCTGGTAGATGGCGGCAGATTTTTATCAGGAATGTCTCGGTTCATCCGTCCTTCAGATATATGAAGTTTGCCAGTGCTATCTGCTGGATGTTGTCCCCACCTCCACACTTCACTGTTGGCGTTTTTGGGGTGTATTGTTTTTTGGCCTCCAATTATTGTGTGTATTTTGGCCTCCGAAGCGTTCAGTTTTTATCTCATCTGACCAGACTTTATTCTCCAGTATCTCCCAGACTTGTCTAAATTATTATGTCTATGGTATTGAGTAATCTTTAAACACTGTTGGATAGCTCACTGGTTTTACCCATCATGAGATGTTTCTTGTGTAATGAGACACCTTTTTATTGGCCATTAGTTTAACCAGTTGATATTATTTTTCCACTAAGGGGATTGCTTTCTAATTACTGTTAGATTTCAACTGGTGTCAGGACTTTCCAAAACTTTTACACCTCTTTCTTCATGTGATCAATACTTTTTTTTTTCTCCTTGTCATTTTTCAGTATTATTACAAAATTAATGGACATCAATGGTGATTTCTTTGTCTGTGTGGATTGGATGGGTTGTTATTGACATGTAGTGATTTGTGTAAACTGCTATGTGTGGGGGAAAACTAACCCTGCACATCTCCCTGTGAACACCCTCCCCACAGTCACATAGTGGAGGCCGCATCCTGCTGTAAGGAGGCTTATTTCAGCAGAGGCAGTGAAGCTGGCTGCAATGGAGGGTTCAGATCAGAGCATATTCCTGTGTGTGAGCGGCCGAGTCACAGTCCAGACCGAGTCCACCGAGTATCTGCGACAAGACAGGAAAGTCACCGATCACAGAAGTCTCCGTCCAACCTCACCGAGCGAAAGAAGAGGAAAATGTCACCTCTTGATGTGTAAAGCTGGAGAGACCCCAAAAGAGCAAGACAGGTGGTCCTACAAAGTGCTGACTCCGGGGAGTGAATACTAATGCAAGACTGAGAAATATGGTGCCACAAAGTACTGTCTCAGGTGGGCTGAGTACAAATGCAAAAGAGAGAATGGAGGTCCTACAAAGTGCTGTCTCCGGGGGCTGAATACTAACGCAAGACAGAAGAAGGTGATCCTACAAAGTACAGACTCTGGAGGATGAATACTAATGCAAAACAGAGGAAGGTGGTCCCACAAAGTACTGAATCAGGGGGCGGAGTACAAATGCAAGGCAGAAGAAGGTGATCCTACAAAGTGCTGACTCCAGGGACTGAATAATAATGCAAGACAGAGAAAGGAGGTCCAACAAAGTACTGAATTCGGGGGAGGCGGAGGGAGGGGTGCGTGAATACTAATGCACCTCACAATTTATAGATGGAATAATTTCCTTCACATTTCACAGATACTTGTACTCGGTGTCGCAGAGAATCCCAGTAACCTACATGTTACGTTTGAGGGTGCAATGTGAAAAACTGTGTAAAAGTTCAGGGGTATGAATACTTTTTCAAGGCTCTGCGTGTGTAGATAGATATTCTGGACGTTCTGTCCTCCGGTCTGCACTGTTCTGTTACTTCAGTCTCCGGAGGCAGATAATCTGGTGAATCCGCTCTTGTATCTTACAGTCAGATATGCCGGGAATGTAAGACGTCTAAACAGGATATGGAAGAAATCGGAGGAATCGCACCGCGAACTCCGAGGCCGGAAAACCACCGGCTCCAGACACCCCGAGAGCACGCTGCTCTCCTGACACCCTCTGTGCTGCTGTGGATCCTGCTCCTTCCATTCTCAGTCCATCAGCCGCCCGACAACCTCCTGTAATATCTGTTATGGACGAGCTGCCTGACAACCTCCTGTAATATCTGTTGTGGATGAGCCGCCTGACAACCTCCTGTAATATCTGTTGTGGATGAGCCGCCTGACAACCTCCTGTAATATCTGTTGTGGATGAGCTGCCTGACAACCTCCTGTAATGTCTGTTGTGGATGAGCCGCCTGACAACCTCCTGTAATGTCTGTTGTGGATGAGCCGTCTGACAACCTCCTGTAATATCTGTTGTGGATGAGCCGTCTGACAACCTCCTGTAATATCTGTTGTGGATGAGCCGTCTGACAACCTCCTGTAATATCTGATTGTTGTGGATGAGCCGTCTGACAACCTCCTGTAATATCTGTTGTGGATGAGCCGCCTGACAACCTCCTGTAATATCTGTTGTGGATGAGCCGTCTGACAACCTCCTGTAATATCTGTTGTGGATGAGCCGTCTGACAACCTCCTGTAATGTCTGTTGTGGATGAGCCGCCTGACAACCTCCTGTAATGTCTGTTGTGGATGAGCCGCCTGACAACCTCCTGTAATGTCTGTTGTGGATGAGCCGTCTGACAACCTCCTGTAATATCTGTTGTGGATGAGCCGTCTGACAACCTCCTGTAATATCTGATTGTTGTGGATGAGCCGTCTGACAACCTCCTGTAATATCTGTTGTGGATGAGCCGCCTGACAACCTCCTGTAATATCTGTTGTGGATGAGCCGTCTGACAACCTCCTGTAATATCTGTTGTGGATGAGCCGTCTGACAACCTCCTGTAATGTCTGTTGTGGATGAGCCGCCTGACAACCTCCTGTAATGTCTGTTGTGGATGAGCCGCCTGACAACCTCCTGTAATGTCTGTTGTGGATGAGCCGTCTGACAACCTCCTGTAATATCTGTTGTGGATGAGCCGTCTGACAACCTCCTGTAATATCTGATTGTTGTGGATGAGCCGTCTGACAACCTCCTGTAATATCTGTTGTGGATGAGCCGCCTGACAACCTCCTGTAATATCTGTTGTGGATGAGCCGTCTGACAACCTCCTGTAATATCTGTTGTGGATGAGCCGCCTGACAACCTCCTGTAATATCTGATTGTTGTGGATGAGCCGCCTGACAACCTCCTGTAATATCTGTTGTGGATGAGTCGCCTGACAACCTCCTGTAATATCTGTTGTGGATGAGTCGCCTGACAACCTCCTGTAATATCTGATTGTTGTGGACGAGCCGCCTGACAACCTCCTGTAATATCTGTTGTGGATGAGTCGCCTGACAACCTCCTGTAATATCTGTTGTGGATGAACCGCCTGACAACCTCCTGTAATATCTGTTGTGGATGAGCCGTCTGACAACCTCCTGTAATATCTGTTGTGGATGAGCCGCCTGACAACCTCCTGTAATATCTGATTGTTGTGGATGAGCCGCCTGACAACCTCCTGTAATATCTGTTGTGGATGAGTCGCCTGACAACCTCCTGTAATATCTGTTGTGGATGAGTCGCCTGACAACCTCCTGTAATATCTGATTGTTGTGGACGAGCCGCCTGACAACCTCCTGTAATATCTGTTGTGGATGAGTCGCCTGACAACCTCCTGTAATATCTGTTGTGGATGAACCGCCTGACAACCTCCTGTAATATCTGTTGTGGATGAGCCGCCTGACAACCTCCTGTAATATCTGTTGTGGATGAGTCGCCTGACAACCTCCTGTAATATCTGTTGTGGATGAGCCGCCTGACAACCTCCTGTAATATCTGTTGTGGATGAGCCGCCTGACAACCTCCTGTAGCCGCCTGACAACCTCCTGTAATATCTGTTGTGGATGAGCCGCCTGACAACCTCCTGTAGCCGCCTGACAACCTCCTGTAATATCTGTTGTGGATGAGCCGCCTGACAACCCCTTGTAATATCAGTTGTTATATCTAGTGATGCAGATTTGATGGTCTCGGTGGGGGGGTCGGAGGTCGCTGTTCTTGGGGCCGTTGCGTAAGATTCCGTGAATTACCCCGCAGCCATCAAAGGGGCGATTGTGTGTGACTGGACAGCAGCGTGGTGTTTGTTCCATACACTGCGGCGTTATATACATGTATACACGGCCTGTGTTGCCTCAACAATGTCGGCCTATAGGATGCAGCAGGCGACGGCTGAACTGATATATACCATTCATGCTGACAGCACAGGCTTAAAGGGCCGGTACACCCATAATCTCACAGGAGGAACAGCTGATATTACTGACGTGTACGGATATATATAGAGATCGAGATCTACAAGGAACCGCCTGGATACTGTCCTGTAGTCTCCTCCCCCAGTAATGGCTGATAACAGGGAGTAATAGATTGTATTCCCCTGTCCTCCAGTCTCCTTCCCCAGGAATGGCTGATAACAGGGAGTAATAGATTACATCCACAGTCTTGCACAGGTGATTAGTGTTTTTTCCACTTTTCTGTGTTGTTCTTTTTAGCTTGTTTTCTGGGCGCTGTCTCTTTAAGAGCACTGCCCGGTGTCTTGTTCTCCGCGGGGGAGGGGCGGTCGGTTATTATCCGGTTTCTTGCGGCTTCGGATCAGAATCTTCGCGGAAGTTGATCGGTGACTTTGTATAATTGTGTAATAAAGAATCCGCTCAGATCTGCAGCCGCTGATAAATGGGGTGAGGGGGTCTCATTATATCCTCCTGTGCGATCACTGTGCGCAGTCTCCTCCTCCTCCTCCTGTGCGGTCACTGTGCGCATTCTCCTCCTCCTCCTGTGCGGTCACTGTGCGCATTCTCCTCCTCCTCCTGTGCGGTCACTGTGTGCAGTCTCCTCCTCCTCCTGTGCGGTCACTGTGTGCAGTCTCCTCCTCCTCCTGTGCAGTCACTGTGTGCAGTCTCCTCCTCCTGTGCGGTCACTGTGCGCAGTCTCCTCCTGTGCGGTCACTGTGTGCAGTCTCCTCCTCCTCCTGTGCGGTCACTGTGTGCAGTCTCCTCCTCCTGTGCGGTCACTGTGTGCAGTCTCCTCCTCCTCCTGTGCAGTCACTGTGTGCAGTCTCCTCCTCCTGTGCGGTCACTGTGCGCAGTCTCCTCCTGTGCGGTCACTGTGTGCAGTCTCCTCCTCCTCCTGTGCAGTCACTGTGTGCAGTCTCCTCCTCCTCCTGTGCGGTCACTGTGTGCAGTCTCCTCCTCCTCCTGTGCGGTCACTGTGTGCAGTCTCCTCCTCCTGTGCGGTCACTGTGTGCAGTCTCCTCCTCCTCCTGTGCGGTCACTGTGCGCAGTCTCCTCCTCCTCCTGTGCGGTCAGTGTGCGTAGTCTCCTCCTCCTCCTGTGCGGTCAGTGTGCGCAGTCTCCTCCTCCTCCTGTGCGGTCAGTGTGCGCAGTCTCCTCCTCCTCCTCCTGTGCGGTCAGTGTGCGCAGTCTCCTCCTCCTCCTCCTGTGCGGTCAGTGTGCGCAGTCCTCCTCCTCCTCCTCCTGTGCGGTCAGTGTGCGCAGTCTCCTCCTCCTCCTCCTGTGCGGTCAGTGTGCGCAGTCTCCTCCTCCTCCTCCTGTGCGGTCAGTGTGCGCAGTCTCCTCCTCCTCCTCCTGTGCGGTCAGTGTGCGCAGTCTCCTCCTCCTCCTCCTGTGCGGTCAGTGTGCGCAGTCTCCTCCTCCTCCTCCTGTGCGGTCAGTGTGCGCAGTCTCCTCCTCCTCCTCCTGTGCGGTCAGTGTGCGCAGTCTCCTCCTCCTCCTCCTGTGCGGTCAGTGTGCGCAGTCTCCTCCTCCTCCTCCTGTGCGGTCAGTGTGCGCAGTCTCCTCCTCCTGCTCCTGTGCGGTCAGTGTGCGCAGTCTCCTCCTCCTCCTCCTCCTGTGCGGTCAGTGTGCGCAGTCTCCTCCTCCTCCTCCTGTGCGGTCAGTGTGCGCAGTCTCCTCCTCCTCCTCCTGTGCGGTCAGTGTGCGCAGTCTCCTCCTCCTCCTCCTGTGCGGTCAGTGTGCGCAGTCTCCTCCTCCTCCTCCTCCTGTGCGGTCAGTGTGCGCAGTCTCCTCCTCCTCCTCCTCCTGTGCGGTCAGTGTGCGCAGTCTCCTCCTCCTCCTCCTCCTGTGCGGTCAGTGTGCGCAGTCTCCTCCTCCTCCTCCTCCTGTGCGGTCAGTGTGCGCAGTCTCCTCCTCCTCCTCCTCCTGTGCGGTCAGTGTGCGCAGTCTCCTCCTCCTCCTCCTCCTGTGCGGTCAGTGTGCGCAGTCTCCTCCTCCTGTGCGGTCAGTGTGCGCAGTCTCCTCCTCCTCCTGTGCGGTCAGTGTGCGCAGTCGTCTCCTCCTCCTCCTCCTGTGCGGTCAGTGTGCGCAGTCTCCTCCTCCTCCTGTGCGGTCAGTGTGCGCAGTCGTCTCCTCCTCCTCCTCCTGTGCGGTCAGTGTGCGCAGTCTCCTCCTCCTCCTGTGCGGTCAGTGTGCGCAGTCGTCTCCTCCTCCTCCTCCTGTGCGGTCAGTGTGCGCAGTCTCCTCCTCCTCCTGTGCGGTCAGTGTGCGCAGTCTCCTCCTCCTCCTGTGCGGTCAGTGTGCGCAGTCTCCTCCTCCTCCTGTGCGGTCAGTGTGCGCAGTCTCCTCCTCCTCCTGTGCGGTCAGTGTGCGCAGTCTCCTCCTCCTCCTGTGCGGTCAGTGTGCGCAGTCGTCTCCTCCTCCTCCTCCTCCTCCTCCTCCTGTGCGGTCAGTGTGCGCAGTCGTCTCCTCCTCCTCCTCCTCCTCCTCCTCCTCCTCCTCCTCCTCCTCCTGTGCGGTCAGTGTGCGCAGTCGTCTCCTCCTCCTCCTCCTCCTCCTGTGCGGTCAGTGTGCGCAGTCATCTCCTCCTCCTCCTCCTGTGCGGTCAGTGTGCGCAGTCGTCTCCTCCTCCTCCTCCTCCTCCTCCTCCTCCTCCTCCTCCTCCTCCTCCTGTGCGGTCAGTGTGCGCAGTCGTCTCCTCCTCCTCCTCCTCCTCCTGTGCGGTCAGTGTGCGCAGTCGTCTCCTCCTCCTCCTCCTCCTCCTCCTCCTCCTGTGCGGTCAGTGTGCGCAGTCGTCTCCTCCTCCTCCTCCTCCTCCTCCTCCTCCTCCTGTGCGGTCAGTGTGCGCAGTCGTCTCCTCCTCTTCCTCCTCCTCCTCCTCCTGTGCGGTCAGTGTGCGCAGTCGTCTCCTCCTCTTCCTCCTCCTCCTCCTCCTCCTGTGCGGTCAGTGTGCGCAGTCGTCTCCTCCTCTTCCTCCTCCTCCTGTGCGGTCAGTGTGCGCAGTCGTCTCCTCCTCCTCCTCCTCCTCCTGTGCGGTCAGTGTGCGCAGTCGTCTCCTCCTCCTCCTCCTCCTCCTGTGCGGTCAGTGTGCGCAGTCGTCTCCTCTCCTCCTCCTCCTGTGCGGTCAGTGTGCGCAGTCGTCTCCTCCTCCTCCTCCTCCTCCTCCTCCTCCTCCTCCTCCTCCTCCTGTGCGGTCAGTGTGCGCAGTCGTCTCCTCCTCCTCCTGTGCGGTCAGTGTGCGCAGTCGTCTCCCTCCTCCTCCTCCTCCTGTGCGGTCAGTGTGCGCAGTCGTCTCCTCCTCCTCCTCCTCCTGTGCGGTCAGTGTGCGCAGTCGTCTCCTCCTCCTCCTCCTCCTCCTCCTCCTCCTGTGCGGTCAGTGTGCGCAGTCGTCTCCTCCTCTTCCTCCTCCTCCTCCTCCTGTGCGGTCAGTGTGCGCAGTCGTCTCCTCCTCTTCCTCCTCCTCCTCCTCCTCCTGTGCGGTCAGTGTGCGCAGTCGTCTCCTCCTCTTCCTCCTCCTCCTCCTCCTGTGCGGTCAGTGTGCGCAGTCGTCTCCTCCTCCTCCTCCTCCTCCTCCTGTGCGGTCAGTGTGCGCAGTCGTCTCCTCCTCATCCTCCTGTGCGGTTAGTGTGCGCAGTCGTCTCCTCCTCCTCCTCCTCCTCCTGTGCGGTCAGTGTGCGCAGTCGTCTCCTCCTCCTCCTCCTGTGCGGTCAGTGTGCGCAGTCGTCTCCTCCTCCTCCTCCTGTGCGGTCAGTGTGCGCAGTCGTCTCCTCCTCCTCCTGTGCGGTCAGTGTGCGCAGTCGTCTCCTCCTCCTCCTGTGCGGTCAGTGTGCGCAGTCGTCTCCTCCTCTTCCTCCTCCCCCTCCTCCTGTGCGGTCAGTGTGCGCAGTCGTCTCCTCCTCATCCAGCTGTGCGGTTAGTGTGCGCAGTCGTCTCCTCCTCCTCCTCCTCCTCCTGTGCGGTCAGTGTGCGCAGTCGTCTCCTCCTCCTCCTGTGCGGTCAGTGTGCGCAGTCGTCTCCTCCTCCTCCTGTGCGGTCAGTGTGCGCAGTCGTCTCCTCCTCCTCCTGTGCGGTCAGTGTGCGCAGTCGTCTCCTCCTCCTCCTCCTCCTCCTCCTGTGCGGTCAGTGTGCGCAGTCGTCTCCTCCTCCTCCTCCTCCTCCTCCTGTGCGGTCAGTGTGCGCAGTCGTCTCCTCCTCCTCCTCCTCCTCCTCCTCCTGTGCGGTCAGTGTGCGCAGTCGTCTCCTCCTCTTCCTCCTCCTCCTCCTCCTGTGCGGTCAGTGTGCGCAGTCGTCTCCTCCTCTTCCTCCTCCTCCTCCTCCTCCTGTGCGGTCAGTGTGCGCAGTCGTCTCCTCCTCATCCTCCTGTGCGGTCAGTGTGTGCAGTCGTCTCCTCCTCCTCCTCCTCCTCCTCCTGTGCGGTCAGTGTGCGCAGTCGTCTCCTCCTCTTCCTCCTCCTCCTCCTCCTGTGCGGTCAGTGTGCGCAGTCGTCTCCTCCTCCTCCTCCTCCTCCTCCTGTGCGGTCAGTGTGCGCAGTTCGTCTCCTCCTCCTCCTCCTCCTCCTCCTCCTGTGCGGTCAGTGTGCGCAGTCGTCTCCTCCTCCTCCTCCTCCTCCTCCTGTGCGGTCAGTGTGCGCAGTCGTCTCCTCCTCTTCCTCCCTCCTCCTCCTCCTGTGCGGTCAGTGTGCGCAGTCGTCTCCTCCTCATCCTCCTGTGCGGTCAGTGTGTGCAGTCGTCTCCTCCTCCTCCTCCTCCTCCTCCTCCTGTGCGGTCAGTGTGCGCAGTCGTCTCCTCCTCCTCCTCCTCCTGTGCGGTCAGTGTGCGCAGTCGTCTCCTCCTCCTCCTCCTCCTCCTCCTCCTCCTCCTGTGCGGTCAGTGTGCGCAGTCGTCTCCTCCTCCTCCTCCTCCTCCTCCTGTGCGGTCAGTGTGCGCAGTCGTCTCCTCCTCCTCCTCCTGTGCGGTCAGTGTGCGCAGTCGTCTCCTCCTCCTCCTCCTGTGCGGTCAGTGTGCGCAGTCGTCTCCTCCTCTTCCTCCTTCCTCCTCCTCCTCCTCCTCCTCCTGTGCGGTCACTGTGCGCAGTCGTCTCCTCCTCCTCCTCCTCCTGTGCGGTCACTGTGCGCAGTCGTCTCCTCCTCCTCCTCCTCCTCCTCCTCCTCCTGTGCGGTCACTGTGCGCAGTCATCTCCTCCTCCTCCTCCTCCTCCTCCTCCTCCTTCTCCTGTGCGGTCACTGTGCGCAGTCGTCTCCTCCTCCTCCTCCTCCTCCTCCTGTGCGGTCACTGTGCGCAGTCTCCTCCTCCTCCTCCTCCTCCTCCTCCTGTGCGGTCACTGTGCGCAGTCTCCTCCTCCTCCTGTGCGGTCACTGTGCGCAGTCTCCTCCTCCTCCTCCTCCTCCTCCTCCTCCTCCTGTGCGGTCACTGTGCGCAGTCTCCTCCTCCTCCTCCTCCTCCTGTGCGGTCACTGTGCGCAGTCTCCTCCTCCTCCTCCTCCTCCTCCTCCTGTGCGGTCACTGTGCGCAGTCTCCTCCTCCTCCTCCTCCTCCTGTGCGGTCACTGTGCGCAGTCTCCTCCTCCTCCTCCTCCTGTGCGGTCACTGTGCGCAGTCTCCTCCTCCTCCTCCTCCTCCTCCTGTGCGGTCACTGTGCGCAGTCTCCTCCTCCTCCTCCTCCTCCTCCTCCTCCTGTGCGGTCACTGTGCGCAGTCTCCTCCTCCTCCTCCTCCTCCTGTGCGGTCACTGTGCGCAGTCTCCTCCTCCTCCTCCTGTGCGGTCACTGTGCGCAGTCTCCTCCTCCTCCTCCTGTGCGGTCACTGTGTGCAGTCTTTTGTCCGACGCTCCCTTTCATCCTGAGCCTCCTGGTTCATGTAATATATACCATATCATACATACTGACGCAGGAGAAGCCGCGATGGAGGAAATGTCGTAAACACATGTGACTGTCACTCCGGAATCCCGCGTCTCCAGAGTCTGTGGAGTCGGGTGTCGCCCCCAGGGGGTCAGCGCCTATTAGGGACCAATAATCGGATTGGAGCGGTCACTTTTCCTGTCCCGTTAGGACATTGTGCGGTTCTGGTAACCGCTCGTCTGGATCCGGTCTCGTCTGTGGCTCTGATGTCACCGGCTGAGTGCTATGACATCACAGTGACCTCACCGGGGTCCAACAGGAAGGAGAGGGGAGCCCGAAATATGGAGTCACCGTACGGTGACATCATCTGACATCCCGGGCCACGAGGGGTTAATGTATAGAATGATCTGTGTACAAAGAGAGGGGACACTCCCACACAGCGCCCCCCGGTGGGGAGAATGCTACAGGGCTACACATTCTATTACTCCCTGTTATCAGCCATTACCCGGTGTGGAGACTGTGTACTGATGTGTGGTGGATGGATGTTAGCGGAGGTGTCATATCCCCCCCCCCATCCCTGTTATGTGGACGCAGTAACGGGTGGTCTTGCTGCGGTGGACCCTGTACATTCGTGTTGTGCTGCAGTTTATTGCAGGACATTTTTTGGGGTGGCCTTGGTGCGGTGGACCCTGTACATTCTTTTTTGGGGGTGGCCCTCTTGAGACCATCGTTTTTTTTGGGGGGGGGGGGGGGGGTGTCCAGGAGACCACCTGTTTTTTTCTTTTTCCAATGATAATGTGCCATGTTTCTGGTTCTCTCTTGCTGCTGCGGACCCTGTATACTCTTTTTTTTTTGGGGGGGAGCTCTCCAGGAGACCTCCCGTTTTCTGTTTCCAGTGATGATGTGCCATGTTTCTGGTTCTCTCTTGCTGCGGTGGACCCTGTACATTTTTTTTGGGGGTGGTCTCCACAAGACCTTGTACATTCTTTTTTTTGGGGGTGGTCTTCTGGAGACCATTGTTTTTTTCGTTTTCATTGATAATGTGCCATGTTTCTGGTTCTCTCTTGCTGCGGCGGACCATGTATACTCTTTTGGGGGTGGTCTTCTGGAGACCATCGTTTTGGGGGGTTCTCCAGGAGACCACCCGTTTTTCCGCTTCCAGTGATGCCATGTTTCTGGTTCTCTCTTGCTGTGGCTGACTCTATATACTCTTTTGGGGGTGGTCTTCTGGAGACCATCGTTTTGGGGGGGTCTCCAGGAGACCACCTGTTTTCCGCTTTCAGTGATGCCATGTTTCTGGTTCTCTCTTGCTGCGGCGGACCCTGTATACTCTTTTGGGGGTGGTCTTCTGGAGACCATGGTTTTGGGGGGTTCTCCAGGAGACCACCCGTTTTCTGCTACCCGTTTTCTGCTTCCAGTGATGCCATGTTTCTGGTTCTCTCTTGCTGCGGTGGACCCTGTATACTCTTTTGGGGGTGGTCTTCTGGAGACCATCGTTTTGGGGGGGTTCTCCAGGAGACCACCCGTTTTCCGCTTCCAGTGATGCCATGTTTCTGGTTCTCTCTTGCTGTGGCTGACTCTATATACTCTTTTGGGGGTGGTCTTCTGGAGACCATCGTTTTGGGGGGGTCTCCAGGAGACCACCTGTTTTCCGCTTCCAGTGATGCCATGTTTCTGGTTCTCTCTTGCTGCGGCGGACCCTGTATACTCTTTTGGGGGTGGTCTTCTGGAGACCATGGTTTTGGGGGGTTCTCCAGGAGACCACCCGTTTTCTGCTTCCAGTGATGCCATGTTTCTGGTTCTCTCTTGCTGCGGCGGACCCTGTATACTCTTTTGGGGGTGGTCTTCTGGAGACCATCGTTTTGGGGGGGTCTCCAGGAGACCACCCGTTTTCCGCTTCCAGTGATGCCATGTTTCTGGTTCTCTCTTGTCGGCCTCGAGTATGGTGAAGCCCTGGTGGTGGTCATGCACAGGTCCTGACGTGTCTTCTCCTTTCCTCCGCAGGTATGGCCTCTTCCTTGTCCACGTTCTCCTCTCTCGTCCTCCCGTTCTCCTCCTTCTGTAGCGTGAAGAAGCCGAAGCTGGAAGTGCGGCCCCACCTGGGATATGACCGGATACGGCTGCCACAGCAAGGTCTACAACCCAGGCAAGAGCAGCTCCGCGTCCGGGCAGCCGGTGCTCTCCCGCGCCTCCCTCCTTCAGGCACCTTACGAGCAGACGGTCATCTTCCCCACCAGTGCCGGCCACATTTTGGTGACCTCTTCTTCCAGTAGCGGGTCTTCAGCGGCACCAGCGAGCGGTCCCACGCTCGGCGGCCCTCAGACCAACCTGATGCGTCGCAGTACGGTCAGCCTTCTGGACACCTACCAGAAGTGCGGCCTGAAGAGAAAGTGCGAGGAGCTGGACAACGGCAGCGTGCAGATCGTAGACGAGCACCTTCCCATGACCCAGAACAATGCCAGCGGCGCCACGGCTGCCACCACCTCCACCGCCACCCTCCAAGAACAGCGGCTCCAACAGCGAAGGCGACTACCAGCTGGTGCAGCACGAGGTCCCTCTGCTCCATGACCAACACCTACGAGGTGCTGGAGTTCCTGGGGCGCGGCACCTTCGGCCAGGTGGTCAAGTGCTGGAAGAGGGGCACCAATGAGATTGTGGCCATCAAGATCTTGAAGAACCACCCGTCCTATGCCCGGCAGGGGCAGATCGAGGTCAGCATACTGGCGCGGCTCAGCACGGAGAGCGCCGACGGACTACAACTTTGTGCGGGCCTACGAGTGCTTCCAGCACAAGAACCACACCTGCCTGGTGTTCGAGATGTTGGAGCAGAACCTGTACGACTTCCTGAAGCAGAACAAGTTCAGCCCGCTGCCGCTCAAGTACATCCGGCCGGTGCTGCAGCAGGTGGGCACCGCGCTGATGAAGCTGAAGAGCCTCGGCCTCATCCACGCCGACCTCAAGCCGGAGAACATCATGCTGGTCGACCCCTCCAGGCAGCCGTACCGGGTCAAGGTCATCGACTTCGGATCGGCAAGTCACGTGTCCAAAGCCGTGTGCTCCACCTACCTGCAGTCCCGGTACTACAGGTGAGTCCTGGTCATGTGACCCGCAGCCGCGCACTGCCCCTTTAAGGGATTCACCTGCGGGGATCAGCGACGTCTCCCTTGTGTCTCCTAATCTGCCGCATCTCTGATTGCATTAATGTCAGCGCTAATCCTCCGAAAATAGCCCGTAATCGCCAGACAGCGGAAACGCCGGATAATACCGCCATACTGTGCGCGCCGCCGTGCGGAATGTGTCCGTGTGCCGCGCAGCAGAGACGAAGAGCAGCTCCAGGGACACACTGTACCAGAAGCTCAGCTCCGCACATGGCAGGATGAGATACACAGCTCAGCAGACAGTATCACACAGGAGAGGATTAGATACACAGCTCAGCAGACAGTATCACACGGGAGAGGATTAGATACACAGCTCAGCAGACAGTATTACACGGGAGAGGATTAGATACAGAGCTCAGAGCGGTATCACACAGGAGAGGATTAGATACACTGCTCAGCAGACAGTATCACACGGGAGAGGATTAGATACACAGCTCAGCAGACAGTATTACACGGGAGAGGATTAGATACACAGCTCAGCAGACAGTATCACACAGGAGAGGATTAGATACACGGCTCAGCAGACAGTATTACACGGGAGAGGATTAGATACACAGCTCAGCAGACAGTATCACACAGGAGAGGATTAGATACACAGCTCAGCAGACAGTATCACACAGGAGAGGATTAGATACACAGCTCAGCAGACAGTATCACACAGGAGAGGATTAGATACACTGCTCAGCAGACAGTATCACACAGGAGAGGATTAGATACACTGCTCAGCAGACAGTATCACACAGGAGAGGATTAGATACACAGCTCAGCAGACAGTATCACACAGGAGAGGATTAGATACACAGCTCAGCAGACAGTATCACACAGGAGAGGATTAGATACACAGCTCAGCAGACAGTATCACACGGGAGAGGATTAGATACACAGCTCAGAGCAGTATCACACAGGAGAGGATTAGATACACAGCTCAGAGCGGTATCACACAGGAGAGGATTAGATACACAGCTCAGAGCAGTATCACACAGGAGAGGATTAGATACACAGCTCAGCAGACAGTATCACACAGGAGAGGATTAGATACACTGCTCAGCAGACAGTATCACACAGGAGAGGATTAGATACACAGCTCAGCAGACAGTATCACACAGGAGAGGATTAGATACACAGCTCAGCAGACAGTATCACACGGGAGAGGATTAGATACACAGCTCAGAGCAGTATCACACAGGAGAGGATTAGATACACAGCTCAGCACACAGGAGAGGATTAGATACACAGCTCAGCACACAGTATCACACAGGAGAGGATTAGATACACAGGAGAGGATTAGATACACAGCTCAGCACACAGTATCACACAGGAGAGGATGAGATACACAGCTCAGCAGACAGTATCACACGGGAGAGGATTAGATACACAGCTCAGCAGACAGTATCACACAGGAGAGGATTAGATACACAGCTCAGCACACAGTATCACACAGGAGAGGATTAGATACAGAGCTCAGCAGACAGTATCACACAGGAGAGGATTAGATACAGAGCTCAGCAGACAGTATCACACAGGAGAGGATTAGATACAGGGCTCAGAGCGGTATCACACAGGAGAGGATTAGATACACAGGAGAGGATTAGATACACATCTCAGCAGACAGTATCACACAGGAGAGGATTAGATACACAGCTCAGCACACACTATCACACAGGAGAGGATTAGATACACAGCTCAGCAGACAGTATCACACAGGAGAGGATTAGATACAGAGCTCAGAGCAGTATCACACAGGAGAGGATTAGATACACATCTCAGCAGACAGTATCACACAGGAGAGGATGAGATACACAGCTCAGCACACTGTATCACACAGGAGAGGATTAGATACACTGCTCAGCAGACAGTATCACACAGGAGAGGATTAGATACAGAGCTCAGAGCAGTATCACACAGGAGAGGAGTAGATACACATCTCAGCAGAC